>NW_023595944.1:0-22356 GCF_011947565.3 Pollicipes pollicipes
TAACGTGTGTCAACATCCTAATCATCCAAATGTATGTGGTACGAAAAGAGCGGCAGCTTAATACAGAGACTGGGTTCAGCTATTCGGCCAAATATGTACATCTAGCAGGATATCGCACCAACTAAGCTGTGGTACCCGCCATTTAGTGGTCAAGACACTCTGAATCCTGTCGTCACCGTCGTCGCATGTGTGCCCCAACATAGGCTAGCCTCAGACGTGACTTAGTATTCAGAGCATGGTATCCGTTCTGGGCCCGTTGGTGGTTGAGTACCGACCGCTGCCCGATATGGAGAAGTGCGCCATTTTGCCCGTGATGAAGAGGTCCCGGAAGGTCTCCCGGAACTGCCGGGACATCCCACAGTAGATGGCGAAGTTGATAGGGTACGACAGGCTGATGATGAAGTTGATGACGACGACCAGCGCCTGGCTGATGTTATAATCCAGCAGCTCTGTGTTTCCCATCAGGTTCTGGACGATGTGAAGGCAGGTGACCACCGCCAGTGGAATCTCCACGATCAGGAATGCGCTGACCACTACGATCAGCATCATGGTCGTGCAGTTGGAGTCCATGGCCGTCCTGCAATCCCGCTTGCCGTTGGAAGAGCTGTTCCTGAAGAGCTGCAGACGCTTGGCCTGCGCTGCCTGCAGCGTGCGGAACAACAAGATGTTAAACACCACCAGCGACACGCACGGCAGCAGATGGATGAAGAGGAGGCGGAAGCCGAAGTAGAAGCCGAAGTAGACATTTTCGGTGACGGCATGCGTGACCCAGTGCGGCAGGCCGATGGAGCAGCTGGGCGTGACGCGCCCGGCGTAGATGACCTCCAGCACGTCAAAGCTGCGGTCGAAGAAGCGGCTGGCCTGGTGCAGCAGCGCGAGCAGGTAGATCCAGGCGATGGCTCGTGACACGCGCGGCTCGGTGCACCGGGCGGGCCGCGGCTGGGTGGCAGACGTACACATACCGCTGCACCGCCAGCGCCAGCGTCAGCCAGATACTACTCTGTGGAACAGCGAAGGCAACGTGTCCGTCATCGTCACGTACATGTAACACGCGTATATCGAGTCCAGCGGCTTGCGGTAGTTGCCGAAGGTGTACATGTAGAGCATCCACGGTGCCGGCAGCAGGAGCGTCAGCATGTCGGACACAGCCATGGCCATCAGCACCAAGTTGGTAGGCGTGCGCATGTGGTGCCGACTCATCACCACCACGATCAGCGTGTTGGCCACGATGGTGACGGCCAGCAGCACCGGCATGACGTAGCCGTAGAGCGGCAGCGCATAGTCGAGCGGTGTCTGGTGCGTCACGTTGGCCGGCAGCGGCAGCGGGATACCCAGCCGCAGCGAGGCGTTCCGGTCCCAGCAGACGAGCGCGGCCGGCGTGCGCTGGAACACCACGTCGCCCTCGCGGCACGTGTAGCCGGAGAAGTGGTCGCGCAGGGTCAGCGGCCCGTCCGACGCCGGCGACGTCGTCAGCTCGGCCATGATTGGCGTGCTGCAGGCTTGCGGCGGCACGCGAGCGGATCGTCGGCGCGTACGACTCACTGGTCAGGTCAAGTCGGGCGTCTCTGGCGAAAGGCCGGCCCCGGTCCAGGCGGGTGGCGCCGCGTTCCCAGATGTGCTGCTCGGCACGCTGCAAAGGTTCCGTTCCGCCACACCCAGTGCCGTGTTCAGAGGTCCGCGGTGTCTCCCGAAGGCCCGATGTTAGCCTGTCACGCGCGCTGACCGAGACGGAGCGGTGCGCTCCCGCCGCCCCTCCGCACCGCCCCCGGCTATCGACTGCCCTGCGACCCGGAGCGGTGGGCGCCGAGCGCGGACGGTGCGCGCGCACCCCGCTCTGCCCGCCGGCGGGTCGGGACCGCGGGGACTGATTACGGAAATCAGGGCGCGTCACGGCGGACCCCGCGATGGCAGCTGATTGGAACCCGAGACGCGGCCGACGCGGCTGGGAGCGCGCGCGCCTACGCGTCATTATCGCGGACACCGCGCCGCCCGAATGCCAGTTACCAGAGGCCGTTTGTTTGTGTTATGGCTAGTAAATGTAGCAACCGCTACATACAAAATCAGGGAGTCTTGGCAAGCGAGTCCGGGATGGAGTTCAGGCTGTCATGACGCGTCAGCATCTTATTCTGGATAGTGCGTGGGCTGGGCGATTGGTATGCGTAATGGCCCGGGCTGTGAGGCGTGAAATTCCAGTCTCCTAACTTCCTACCAGTCGCGTGAATCCAGCCATTAAAGGGAATATCCCACCTTTACATGGGGTTTTGAACTGAAATAGCTATCTTGAGGACCTTTTGGTGCAGATCACGGCATGCCCTTTTTAACGCACGCTCGGGTGGGGTGAAATTGTCCCCCGAAGATTTTTCCAGAATGCTTTCCGAACGGCGCGGTGCAGCCGCGCCAAATTTTATATAATTGTATACAATTGAATAGCAGATCGCTTGGCACTAAAAATTTAGATGTACCTTGTAAGGTCACTGACCTACGGCGGGCCAAAGTCAGGCCATGGTTTCAGCAAGTCAATTTTTAGGGAGTCTTTCAATCTGATGCAACAGCGGAGTGCTAGACGAAGCCACACATCTCTGAAATGCTTTCTTAGCCAACACAAATATTGAATGAGCAAGCTGCGTTGACCTAAGGTCAGGAATAAAGGTCAGACCAAGGCCAAAACCAAACTGTTTTATTACCCTGGGGCTTGCTGTATGAGATAGTTTCTGCTGCTCATTTCGAATTTATTGATTGCGGGCGACCCGCCTTATATGCATCTGCCATGGACTTCTTAGAGGTCAGAATAGGTCACTGACCTGAAATGTCCCAGGTCAACATTTTTTTAATGAACATACTGCCTGGCGTAATCCTTGTCGCTTATTCAAATGCAAAACCCAGAGCAGTCTTGTATGATTTTGGTCACCATGACCTTCAAAAGGTCAAACAAGGTCACTGGCCTTAACTGAGCATGTGACTTTTTGCTTAGAAACAGTTATCTAGGTTAAGTAGGCACTTTGGAGACCAACCTGGAATTCGACCTTGTTTGACCTCATTTGACCCGAAGCTTATGACCTAGGAACCTACAGCTTTGACCTAAATGAGTTCACGTACAGGTCAGCACAACCCTGTAAATTTGGTGTCTCTAGCTCTCTCAGTTTCCGAGATCTCAGCGGAGGTCAATTGGACCCCCACCTGAGTATCTAGCCGGCCACCCAGACGCGTGTTAAGACTCAAAGCCCTCTGGTTGCTGAGTTATACGCCCGCAAAAGTGCGAAAATATTTATTGGGAGACTACTCCAGAGTCCCCTTAGCATTGATATCGTCATAAAAACGTCATAAGATTGCCGTTACATTACAGGCTGTTTTCTGCCAATGGTCTAAACAGCATGGCCGCTGATATATTCGCAAGAACGATGTTGCGGCACGAATGATACAATCCGTGGAAGGTGATTGGCTGTTGATAAGATTTCGCTGCTGAATGCGTGTCGCGAACGTAAGCGTGAGCACTTTTGGGTTGTGCGACACTCGTCGCCAATGGTGCATTTTTCCTTACTTCTACTAAAGGTCACTGTTATACAAAGAGAACGCCGCTGTACGCAAAAAAGTACCGCACCGAAAAAAAGAACGGTGCTCTCCTGAATGCTATAAAAAAAGAAGTGATGTCGAATCTGACTATTTTTTTCTCCTACTGGGTTTTTTCTCCTTCTACTGACGTATTTTTTTGCAGACAACTCGGTTGGCACCCTGTGTACCAGAGCAAAGAACCTTGCACGTGTTTATGGGTTAGTGAGACGTTACAAAATTAGGGGAATATTACAGCAACGTTAGGCATAGATATTTTACTAAATATTTAACATATATCGCAGGACAAATCTAAATCTAAAGTACAAATTTGTATTCTACAGGTACAACCTCTCGAGTTGTATTGCCATGAACCCCCGTCGGAATTTTGTTTTGGAGGGAGCTCACGGTGAAATGCGGTGTTATAACCGAAAACCTGTGCGGGGATTGCGAGAAAACCTGCAATTTGATAGGCCCGCGGGTTGCGCAAATGTGGCTCACACTTATTTGACACTAGGGTGTGAATCAGGCGATGGAAATGGGTGTGATCATTGGTGGTGCTTGCCAGTGGCTTGCATTGTTCTTGATGTGATGGGGAGTGTGCGTACGAGGTTTGTACTTCCGAAAGAGAAAACTGTTTGGTATTCTTTGCATCTAATGACTTCCAATAAAATGTGGTTTATTAATACCTGTCCCTTTCTCTAGATTTGCGTTTGAATATGACAAGGTAATGATGCCGGCAAACTGAACGAAATGCTAGCACCCATGTTGCAGAGGTGTTCAAAGGCAATTTGCTACCTCATTTTGATCTTGCCAACATTTTGAGCCTAATAAAGTGATTAACACAACATGTAATTAATCCATTGCATGCCATTATATTAGCAATTAATTTAAGCAGTAGGGACCGGTCAGCACAGCTTATTAATGCACATGCTTGGTATAAACTCGCGTGATACAGCTTTGAAAAATTGTCCTTCATTTCAGAATTTGGACAACATAATATTGTATCATTATGGATGCACACATGACTGTCTTCACAAATTTTGTATGCAGTCAAGCATTGCTTGCGAGTCAATGTCATAGTATCTGCAGCTTGTGTCAGGTGCTGGGTGCTGATAAAGATGGAGAAGTATTGCTGTTGGTTCCTTGCATAATACTTAATAACATTTTTATCATGAGCCTTGTGTGCACCGGCAGGTTCATCACTTCCTTGCATTTCGCCCATCTAGCCATAACTACATGCACTTTTCATTTCTCCAGTGCTGTGCAAGTCCAGCAGGTCTGCAGCATCATTACGCTACGTATAATATTTTCTTGTTATAGATGTATTATACCTGTATGAACAACATTTTTTAATGAAGCAGGCTGATGTCTGCATCATGTTGCATGGCTGTGGAAGCAGAAAGCGGGTCTGCATCTTTCTCACCTATGTTTTGTGGATTCCCAAGACAGGCCAAGCAAGTGATGTCACTTATTGGTTGTGCGCTTTGCTGAAGGTGATTTTTATATTGTATCATGTGTTTTGGGCCAATGGTATGTGATATGTGGAGTTAATACAATAATGCATGCTCGACCCATCCTTTCAAGATGAAATTTATTATGAAAACAGCAGGGACTGCAGCACAAAAACCATATCGCTGTTCATTATGCCATGCCGCAGTACAGCACTAAGGTAGTGTCACGATGACACTGTTGACCTGTGCCATTACACAATGTACCACACTGGTTGACTTCTCTATGTCAAGCCTATGAGATAACAATCTATAACTTATGAATGACTGGTAACAGCTGATTCAACAACGCCAAAGGGCTATCACCAGCGAGAATATTGTTACAACTAGTGATCGCATAAATAGTCCTAAGCAATACAATTTTTATCGATAGCTCAGTCTTACCATCATTACCAACAAAACAACAATATTTTGGCGATCAATTCATAGCAATGTTACGGACTTATTGGTTTTTGCATGCAACTGTATTTCCAGACACATAATAACGTAACTATCGTGAACATATCACATAACGCCAATGTCAGGGCTACAGCCCTGCAGGCAAGGATAAGTCGACAATACAGTATCGAAACCCTCAACAGCCCTTGGCAGGTTTCGGTAAGAGATTAATGACGCCACATCACAGCCTTCGCAGCATATCGTGCTTTGATATTAATTATCTGCCATAAAAGCTGGCGATCGCCACTTCGCGTATGTCAAACAGCCCGCCAAAGCTCCTGTTACGACCAGTACTAAGACAAAAATCCACAAACAAGTCATCAACTAATCCGCTACGCATCACAGCGCCCGCGACGAGAGTGGCCGATTGGTGTCATCTTTCGTGCGTTTCGAGGTATTCTTTAGGTCTGGGTACCAGATGCTGCCAGGTATTGCTGTCGTCACAAAACGATTCCATTTTTGCAACGGGGGTGCATTTTTACAGATCTTGAAATTTTGCTACTTAGGGTCGTTTTCGAACCTTGAAAGCTCACGAATAGTTACAAGAAAGCTTTTCCCATCATATCTGATGCTTATCTCAAAATCTTCAAATGTGGAGCATTTCCTTCAACTGTAGGCTCAGAGTGAGATGGATCTGCATGACCCAGCCTTTCGCTTTGTTAGTAGAAGGCTTCGAATACATTTTCATCTATTTTGTGGCTTTGCACAATTGAAAAGGTCTCATTGCTTGTCTACAGAGTGAAAGCTTTCGACTGCAAAACCAATAAGAATTCAAAATTTAAACAGAAAGTCTAAACTTCCAGATATACCACTTCTCCTCTTTTACATAAATCATTTGGTATTGTCAATTTATGAAATGTATACTGGTACGAAGCCTTTTGTAGCATAAGGCCAGCGAGGCTGCCAGTCGATGATAAAGTGAGTGATCGCGAGAGCTCACAACACACGTGAGGTCATGTAGATGAGAGCGCAACAACAGCGAATAAAGCCAAGCATCTTCAAGAACCCATAAATCGGTGTTACCAGTACAACTGCATTGCAACACCACTCCTTGAATATGGCGGGCAAATGCGCCGTTGTTTAGCGTTCTCACATAAATTTACGGCAAAGATCGCTCTGATTTTGTTTTTCTTTGGGCCCGGCACGGCCCACCAATTTCTATTGGCCGAACTGCCGAACTTGACATAGCTGGCATGTTCGGCGACTGTGACTGAAGTATTGCAAAATACAACACGATTTACGCGAAGACCGATGAAAACAAACTAGACCGTACGCTGAAACGGGTTTCATGTTCCATCCTCTTCTTATTGGCAGAGCTTGCGGCATTCGAAGCCCGCTGAAACTGATGTCACTCTGTTCACCTCCCGGCTCACGGTTCACTCGAAGCCCGCTTCGTCCAATGCCCTCTGTCCACCCCCCGGCCTATGGTTACATTTGAAGCCCGCTACGGCTAATGCCACTCTGTCCACCTACCGGTCTACGGCTGGCGCACCTGGGGGTCAGGCAGAGCTGAAATGGCCGATTTATTTGCAGACACTTTTGCTTGCATCGTGTAATTGGCTGCCAAATATCCGCCTCCCCTCGTCACCGATATCCGAGGTCCCGAGATCCACCTCTCTAGCGCCGAGATCAGAGATCCTGAGATCCGCCCGCTCTCGTCACCGCGATCCGAGATCCAGAGATCCGACTGCTCTCGTCGCCGAGATCCGAAATCCTGAGATCCGTCCGCTCTCGTCATCGAGATCCGAGATCCCGGATCCGACTGCTCTCGTCGCCGAGATCCCAGGTCTAACATTTTCGCCTGGCCTCGTGGCCGCGATCCGACAGGAAGAGCTATGCCTCGCGCTCGGGGCGCGCGTTCGGCGGCCGGCATCGACCCAGACCGTCGCCAGTGCCGTTGCACGTCCCTTCCTGCCAAAACGTGCCGCTCTGCTGTTGCTACGACGCCGTGCCGTCAGGATCTGGACGTTGAATGGTTGTATTACTTGTTGTTGAAATCTGGACGACATGCAATCAGTGGCAGCAGGGTAACAAGCATGTAATGCTATCAGAGCAGCTGTTGACGGAGCCAGGAGGGCGGACCGCTGCAGCTACACAATTTACGGTTACTTGACGTTCAGACCAGGCAGGCCTGCGGCCCGCCGATCACATGCACATGCATAAGGTTTAGTTTCATGATATTGTTGTGAATAACGTTTTGACATTTTTAGGTAACGGAATATATTTGCTTCTCTCAGTCTTTCAGCAATCGTGCGCTATTGAGGGATCACTACCATCATCATTTAAAGCAAATAGGTCAAACACCTTATCGCATGATATTGAAGATATAAAGCAAAGCCTTGGGACTTTGATGGAGAAGAAGGTATAGAAATGAAGATGAGCTTGTGACGTTGAGAACAAGGTCAAGAAGGGAGTTTAGGGCAGGGATATGTGAAGCAACTAAGCAAGCCACGTACGACATTTGATGTTCAAGGCTAGAAAGCAAGGAAGCAAACATTGAATGAGCAATACTAAAAACCAATTGACTGAGGGCAGCTTGTTCGACAGATGGCTATTACGCAGACCGATAAAATGCAGTTCATAATCGAATAATATTTATCAGAGCTGTATTGATATGGCTGTTCAGCCAGTCACCTCTTCAGCATGCAGGAGGCTGCATGCCGTATGCCACTCTTCACTAGGTTGCTGAGATTAGCCACGAGGTAGTATTATAGTGGAAAACTTACGAAGCATTCTGGAAATTCCAAGGAAACACGAAAAACATCAAAGGTTCTTACGAATTCAAAGCCAAAAAAGGATAATGTTCCAACTAGGATTGGTGAGGTAAATGATCAAGTGGTTATAGGTAATCGGAATATTGCGGAATCATTTGTTTCTTCACTGAGATTGCACAAAAGCTAAAATACCAAATTCCTACATGATCATTTCATCCACTCCAACTGATCCCGAGTGTGGAAAATGAAGTGCAGTTATTATCTGCTGATGAAGAGAAACTAATTCCTGTCATAAATGGATTAAGCCATGTCGGAGCTGGAGCGGAGTGGACAAAAAAAAGAAGTAAAAATACTCAAATTAGCTTACGGGGTAATATTTAAAGCGATTATTCACCTTTGCAACAGGTTTTTGTCGTTGAGGATATTTCCAGATATTTTCAAAACAGCCGTCACCACACTGTTTTTTTTTAAAAGTGGAGACTGTCAGTGTGCGAATAATTGTAAACCTGTTAGTATTCTGCTATTTTTCCAAAATCCTTGAGCAACATATAGAATAGACGCATCTTTCTTTATGAACAAAAGACACATTATTCACTAGAACCAGTTTGGATTTCAGAAGAGCAGGAGTACTTACACCCAATTATTAAAATATTTTTCTTCTCTTATTCTTTTCCAGACGCTATAAGTAGGGCAAGGCGGGGCAAGACGCCCAGAAAATGTATTTTGCTGAAAATCCTTTGTCCTATCTTACTACCATTGCGAGTGCATTTACTGAAGTATTCTTTGAGCATCTTTACTGATTCATGGAAGACCCACTTCCTCATTCTCCATTTCATACGCTACCGGGAAATGATTGTCGAGAAGTCTGCAAGTGCGGCGTCTCGCCCCACCAAGACAAGACACCCCGCGCCGTGGGGCAGGAAGCCCAGGGCCATTGGGCAAGAAGCCCCGGGTATTAGCGCATATAACCTCACCAGGAAAGGTACCCCATCTAACACCAAAAGCTCAGGTCGGGGTTCAAGCAGATTTTATATCTGCCTGCAGCCATTAAACTAAGCATTTCCACCTTGAAGATATCACCTCTCTCAACATCGAAACAAATTAGTACCAAAACAATCAACGTTCATTCAGATGTACCTGCGCTGAGTGGTAGGCGAAGGGTAACGGTAGCTGGTGCGATAGCGTGTCTGGATTACTGCGACGTATCCAGGACAGTGGTCGCAGACGAACACCATCTGAGTGTCATTTGCATCAGTGCAAGGAACACAAGTCTAACCTTTGCAGCCCCCACACCGAATCCACTCCTCACAGGAGAAGGAGAAGCGCATTGAGCATATCAGGCATGTCACGTCTTTCACGGAGTCGGGCACTGACTTCCTTTTCGCAGGCTTTGCTTTAGTGCCTTTTGTTTTCCTGAAGTAGCTTACAAGTACCTTCTCTTTGGACGGAGATGAAGTTAAGACCGTAGACTTCTCCGTTTTACGGGTGCGTTTTCTTTTGTCTGACTTGGGTAATGATGACGACTCTCCTGGAAGTGTCCTTGCAGACGTAAGCCTTCTGCTCGCTGGAGGTCCTCCGCTGGGACCAGCGCCGTTTACCTCGCCAGCTCTCCCGCCGCGACCAGCGTCACTCTCCGCGCCAGCTCTTCCACTGGGGCCAGCGCCGTCCATCTCGCCAACTCCTCCGCTGTGACTAGCGTCACCCTCCGCGCCAGCTCCCCCGCTGGGACCATCGCTGCCCGCTGCGCCAGCTCCTCCGCAGGAGCCGATGCCGTCAGTTCCACATCCACTGGGCTCTGCTTCATCCGTCAGCAGCGATGGCGCGTAGTCTTTCCCTGTGAAGACGTTTTGGCCGAACGGCCAAAGACCGGTCACTTTGAAGCCCTTGACGGCTCTTTCGGGTGTTGCCATCCGGTTGGACGCTTTGTCGATCAGCTGCCCAATCTCGTAGACGGCGATGCCTCTGCCTCGGCTTGTCCGCAAGTAGTTCTTTGCCGCGTCTTGTAGTCGGCTTCGAGTAACTTAAAGGCGGTTCGGTCAAGAGGTTGCATCTTGTGCGAGGAATGCGGTTGCATAGTCAGCATATGTATGTGGTGCTCCCTGGCGAAGAGGATGGCAGGAAGATACTTGTGGGACTGGTGTTCATCCAGTATCATCAGCTGTGGGTTTTTGATGCCGCTTTGCTTCCACTGCTGAAAGTGCACCACCCATTTCAAGAACTGTTCGCCGTCCGTCCATCCTGAATCAACGGTACCAGCAATGGACCCTGGAGGTGTTCCATTCATGAGCTTGTCTAGCAGAAAGTTTCTCGGCCAGATCATCATCGGAGGTATGTACTGTTCCGCGGCGCTGCAAGCAGCAACAACTGTCACAAGTTCGCCTGTTTCCGCGCTAGTCAGCGCTCCGAAGCAACGTTTTCTACACTTGGCCCAAAACTTTGAAGGGGTCTGGACAATGGAAACACCAGTTTCGTCCATATTCCAGACCTGCCAGCTCTCGAACTTGAACTTTTCGAGAATATCTTTATAGATCTCGAAAAACTGAGCCACCTTATCTTTGTTGAAGCCAATCGCCCGATGGATGCTGGTTCCTTGCGGCTTTCTGAGGCTGACCTCTGGGTTGCGGTTCAGAAAGCCGCATAGCCATTCTTTTCCGGCGGATCCATCTCGAAACGGATGTGGGAGTTTCATACGTTCAGCCATCTGAAATGCCAGCTTCCGTACGTCCACGGTATCCAAGCGAAAAAGGCGACTTTCCGCCTCAAGAATGTGTTCTTTGATAGCCGTTTCCACATCGGAAGGTAACACTGTGTCGTACCTTCTAAGATACTGATCTCCCAGACGTTTCACGCTACCGCCGCGATGACGTCGAAGTGTTCTAAGCGGCACACCATATTTGCGTGACACCTCCCGCACACCCTGCCCTTTTTGAGATCATCCAGATATATTGTAATGGCTATTTCGCCACATTTCATGCGCTGTGATTTTCCCTCGTATGTCCGTACCATGACTGAAAATTGCACGCTGCCCAGTTACAATATAAACAACAATATGGCTGTCAACTTCAACCACATTTCTAAGTTTGAAAGGTAAATCAACGTCCAATATCATTATCTTCCTGCCTCTGTATTTCCTCAACATTCTGTCCCTGAAGAGTTTTAAAATAGTTACCCAGATTAAACTATGGTCAACTAGTCACTTAAAGTCGATAAAACAAGAACTTGGCAGTAAAAGGCACACAAGGGGCAATACACCCCACGGGGCTTTTTACCTCACGACCTTCTGTGGCGTTTTGCCCCGACCAGTCATTCGGATAGAAAGCGGCGACAATAACGAGAACCAACACGAATTCAACGCCAAAGAGCAAGATAAATTTTGGTTCAAATTATGATCTTTTGCTATGCATTAACGATTCTGAACTATGGTGTGGTATAAACGGTTGTCTTAACTTAGCATCGGAACCTCAAAATATTAAAAATACTCGCAAACACATTTTTACGCCATCTCCCCAACGCGATCCACCAGATTCGTCGTTATCTGCCAGTGTACCGATCGCATTTTGTTTGCTTCAGAGAGCAGAAAGTGTTTCTCCAGAACTTTTTAAATTCTAAGATATCTTGATGGGTCGTATACCCCGGCGGGCCGTCTAACCCCACCTTACCCTACCGCTTCTTAAAGCAGATAATATGTGCTAGGTTTGTATCTGCACTTGCAGCAGCATTTGATACTGGTACTTTATACCTTTGTCTACGTAAACTCGATAGATATGGCTTATAAAACCGTTTTTTCATATCTGTCTAGCGGGACGTAATGTGTAAAAACGTACTTTGAGCTTTTGAACCACGTTTGACTATTTTGAGCCTCCTCCTTCACATGTCATTGCTTTTTGCATAACACGAGTTCTGCCGGGTACGCACCACCTCTTCGTCTGCCTTTCCGTTCGCTTCTACTTTTTAGCTGCCAATTTTGCGATTGGATTTTATGCTTTCTTGTGTCAAATGGAGTGTCTAGCCCTTGGGCATATTTTTAAAAAAGCATTGGGCACTCTTGGTTGCCAGCTCGTGGGCAACAGTATATGCCAAATTTTGGAATTAGTGTAGTACAAGTGAGACCCCCTCGCTTCGCTTGGCGACGTGAGATGTTTTAGAGATGTGCACCGTTACTTTGATGCTTCTTCAACATCCCGTTTATGCCAGGAAAGTACAGAAGGAAACCAATCCTTGCATCGGGGGTGGTAAAAGTGTACTTTTTGTCGGGAACCAAATTTCTGGAGGAAAAATTGCCGCCAGTAGCGTAATGCGATAGCATATGACAAAAATGGCCATTAAGCCCATGCCCAGTAGCGTCATCAGTAATCAGCGTCTCACCGAAAGTCTCGTCATTGCCATTTTCACAACCAAGCACATAACTGAAACACTCAATTATACACTGCTTCAGCAGAGGTCAGAATAACTGCTGCTGCTAGGAAAGCAGGCGCTGCTTCCTTAGACTAACGAGATAGCTCGATCACAACAGCAGCTTTCTTCCAACCTCGGAACTTGCCGGGCCTCACGTTTAAACTCGATCCACGGTTGGATTTACTTTCCTCGACCGCACAAAAACGACAACAACGTGGGCCTCGATAGCCAAGGCAGCAAAATGCATAACATATTTCAAACCAATGGCAAGCGACACTGGGAATGACGTCAAATATTGGGGCCTCCATGAGGCCATGCTCACTAATGAAAATCCCGTGTGCGCTTCAAACCCCATCTTAACCATCATCAAACTATTCACCATACCTTAGGCGTGCTTCAAGCCTGGCACGACATGTTTTGACTGGTGGGCGCCTTTCGCCGTGGTCCAGCAAGTAAATTGCATCGAAGTTTGTCAAGAACTTCACAACATACGGCTAGCCCTTTCTGAACAAGTTATTTGTTCTGACAGGAGGGAGGAAGGGGGGGGGGGCGGGGGCGAGGGGGCGATGCGACACTCCCTACGGTATTCTGAGGATACCAATGCGGAGTATTGCGCAGTCTGGTTCAAATCTTTGGCAGTCTATGGGGCATCCATAGCATGCGTGTTGACACCAAATAAGTGTCCCTAGCAATCCTGGTTTCAGAGAAGCGATGCTTTTTAAGAGCATTGCAAGCCGTTTCAAGGCCGGCGGGTGCGCCGGGCGGCAAGCGACGATTCTGCGTGCCGCGCGCGGAAGGTTGGCACTGTTATATTAGCGAAACCCTACATTACAAATATAGGCTCCAAACAGACAAACGTACATGCCACTGAACTCACAATTAAACAAGGGACACGCCTCTTTATGTTCCATGTCACTACACTGAATGGTTTCGTATATATGAACATACAAGGCTGATGTCTAGTTTTCAGGACAATTTGACGTTTGACTTGGTCTAGTGAGGTCAATTAACAACAGGAGACTTTTTACCAATCACGAGATCTCGTTAAAGGCAGCTCACTGTTTGTTGTTTTTGCGAGGCCTTACCCCCCTTAGTTTGCAAACGTCAGGGAATCCCTCCACCAGTTCGCATTACAAAAACCAGCAAATCGCGGGCAGGGTTAAATTGTTGGCTGCCATCCTTTTTTGTTCATATTTTGTATGCTGGTGCAAAAAGCTGCATTTCAGATCATGAGAACATCAACTGCTGTAACACAACGGCTCATTGCAGTACCAACAATCAAACATTGGTAGAAATGTAATCAGCAGGCCAAAAGTGCTCTTCGCACGCAAGCAGCCCGCAAAGCTAAGGTCATCAGTAATGTTTGTCATGTATAATGCGGAAGTGTCAATTCAAATTAATTTCTAGGACACTACTCCACATCTATGTTGGGTTGGGGCACCTCAATGCTGATCCCTCCACCCGCAACCAAAATTCCTAGCTGGAAAATTGTAGAAGGATGTGAGAAAAAAGCTAACGATAACACACAACCGTCTTCTCCGGACTTTATCGTTTGACCATGATCCATGGGCTGCTACCTACCCTAATCATGCATAAAAATTGATACTCCTGTCATGTTGCCACCACCACGGAAGCTATACTGATCTTTACTATCAATGGAGGCTGCATATAATGTAGGCTGTCTGCCTTCACAGCCTGTACTTAAATGTATGCAGCGATTATGCTAATGGTTCTATCAAGACAATTTTACAGCTCATTGTTAGCAAAAACAGTAATAAAACATGCCATATTTGCAGCCATGTAATGCCATGCTCACAAGTGCAAAGAAAATGTGCATATGAATGAGCAATGCAGAATGAATGACTTCTAGAGCTTTTCTGTTACAGTAGGGGTGCTATCATCGGGAAATAGTCAACATTGTCCTTTAGAGACAACCAAATGCCCCCCTTTCACTGACTTCATGAAACAGTTGGACCACAATACCAGAAAAGCTCGTGCTATTTGGAGTACAACTCTTAGTAAAGGGTGAAATGACAATATAGCCTGTACCCCAACTCCTCATTGTCTACATTGGCTACACTACTCCACTCCTTACTTTCTTTGCCTTCCCATGGCCTTCATAATTGGCTATCATATAAATTTTCAGGAACTAAGATTCTTGTTAGCAAAAGGTTGAACTGTGAATAGTAGTTTAAATTTTATCAAAACATTGATGAAATACACGCATTTCAAGCAGGGACATAGCTTTTGAAGATAGGCTCGAGGTAATGAAAACTTATGCCTTGTACCCTCAAAATATGGATGCCTCCTAGATTTGCACACTTCTTCACAAACCGAGGGGAGGGGGGAGGGGTAGGAGACCACGAACTGAATACAAAGTAAGAACACTCCTGATTTCAATATCTGTGTGACTGGTAGCCATTCTCAATCAGGACGAGAGTGAAAATGGCATCAATTGACATTTCAAAACTCTCATCACCTCTTGCTATTCCCCTTCATTAGGAATGCCTTCAGACTTCAACAGCAAACCAACATCAAAGTATGGACCCTATGCCCCTTTTATAGCTCAAAGTCATCCACAGAGTACAGGACCACCCAAACAGGAAAATAAGTGAATCTATTCTTATAAAAAGTCGGCGACCAAATCTTAACATGCAGGGCTCATCATGGCCGATTATGCGAACGTGATATGTGTCTTTATGTGTGATGTGTGCCAGCTTTAAATCGTTTACATATGTAAATGATACCTGACTTGTGATGTGCAATACCTGTTCAATTGAAATTGCCTGTAGGTATAATTGATGCCCGATGTGGGATGCCTGTTCACTTCAACTCGCTTGCAGGACTAAATGAAGCGTGACGCGTGATGCCTATTTGGTTGAACTCGTTTGCATGTACACGTATGTTTGCGTCTTCTAATTCCTAGCTACGCACTATATCATGGTAATGGCTGGCAATCGGTCTTTGTTCAATCCCTGAATGTTGGTGTCCTGTAAAAACTATGGCTCGCTCTTTGAAAACAAACTGACAAATCGAGTAGGATCATCGGCAGGCAATTTTGAATTGACTTCAGCTATTGTTTTGAGAAAAGCATGCTGCCGAAATATCAACCCGACTATATTTTCATTCTCCTAGTTTTTCTCCGAGGAATAAGGCTAGTACTACTGTCTTATCTATGTTAATAGGTGACTCGTCTAACCCAACTGCCAAGTCTTGCAGCCAACATGAATGGATGGAGATGAGTGTAATTAAAACCTGAATAAGATGCTCTAATAGATTAAGTGGATTGCTACTTAATCCTTTGGCCCAGCCAGTAAACCGCCAAATGCCATCTGGCGCCATTTGTGAGTCACCTACTCCTTTGATTAATATGGGATAGTGACGCTGGCCATGCTTCGCCCCGTCTATAGCGGTGCGCTGGAGGTATGTTAGCACTTATGCTAAGGAGACCATGCCACTTGTTTTAAAAGCGTCATCATTAACGGATGAGCATAGCACTGATTCAGATCTAGGTGAGCCGTTTGCATAACATACACAGGTGCATCGCAACTTGTTCGTGCGGCCAAGCCAATGAGATACTTAGCCACAGCGATAAGGACAGCATCAACTCTTCTAAGGCGTACCAAGTTTATTATCCTGCGTGTGTTTTCCAAGCAGTTGTTCAGCTTTCTAGTGCCGTCCTTCAGTTGTCCATTGCGGTTGGAGCTCTGTTGAGTATTACCGAAGGAAGCCGTTCCAGGCGTCGCTGCCAACGCCGAATTCTCTGCATATATGGTTGTTAGTTGCACTCACTATCAACGCTCTGCGATGTGTTTGCTGCACCCCGCCGTAATTCAAAAACACATCCCGTGAAAGCAGTATGCTTTTCCCAAAGACCTTTCCCAACTTCTCGCTAAGTTGGTGTGCGCCGATGCTTTTTACATCTTTGCAGGTGGAGAGTTACAAAGATGCATTCCGTTGTCACTGGCTTTTATCCGTCACGAATGAATGAACGGAAGCTGAATCAACTACCGCTGTCTGTCGGCTCACACAACGCGTTGCCTTTCTGCCGTTTTTGCTTAAAATAAGCGTAGACGGCACTAGGCGATCGATCGGTGGCATTCCCGCGCCTTGAAAAAAATGTATCCCATTGGGTACAGCTGGCGTTGACAGTATAGCACACATACTGACGAATAAATTGGTGGTAGATACCGCTAACTGATCGGCGCCCGGGGTAATGTAGATTTGCTCGCGACACGGGCGACTGCTTTGGCGGTGGTGTGTTGCGTTCGGCGCCGTTTTCCGAACGGCTCCGATATTTCCGGCTTAGCCACCGATGAAAGGGAGTGTTCCACATTGATGTGGGGTTTGGGACTGAAGTAGCCATCTTGAAGACCTTACGGCACTGCTCACAATCTTGCGCATCGAGGAGCATATGTACTAAATCGAGAATGGCTCTGTCTAGGGCAGTCTTTTCCACTTAAAAGTATACCAATAGTTATAAGTGAGCTTATTTCACATATGGGACGCTTGCTTCATTATCTTCAAATGTAGAACATTCCTTTTAGTGGGGCAACTGCTGTGAAAAAAGCGCATCATATCAAGCTCAAATCAACTACTATATAAGTGCACTGAAGTCGAGTGCCAAACAGTCTTTTGGTCAAGTTGGCAAAACATCCTATCCTGCCGGGCACCATGCAGCGAATCCGTCACCACTTGGAGCAAAACAGAGTGGTAACCGCCGGCCACCCGGCATTCCACCCAGCGCCCGCCGGCTGGAAGCAGGTTGTTATGCACACGAAGGGGGCTTAGTTGGTAATTTAAAAGGTAATTGCATAACGTGACGGGCATACCGTTGCTTAAAAGCTGAGTCCAACATCCGCATAGCGTACACATGTTCATTGCCCCACAGCCTTGCGACTAAGCGGATGTCCATTGCTGCTGGGGTTTTGTTGCGCATCCCAAACGCTCCGAGAGGACCGATCTGTGCTGCCGGTGCCAAAGCAAAAACAATTGTTTTTCATATGTCACTTATCAGCTCTGCTGCGATACTTATGTTGCGCTCAGAAGTGATTCAGAACACGCAAGACATACAAATGGTGCATGTGACTTTTTACCATAGAAGCGTTGCACGGTAAGAAGTAACCACATTTTTTGAGACATTTTACCAACCCTCTGCAACTTATTATTCACTTAACTTGATGTATTTTGCATTACTTCATGGAATGAAGCAATGTAAAATGATGCATTGTACAAAAATGAAAACTGAAATTAAAGGAAATTGACACGGTTAAGGGCATTTATACATTTTCTTTTGAGGACTTCGCTCGCCTCTTCCGCCCGCAACGAAGGAATGCACTGAAGAAGAATCACATACCGGGATTGTCGGTAACCACGGCATATACACTTTCCTGCGTTTAACTTGAATTACTCGATGACGACTAGGTGATCGGTCGAAAGCGTTTCAATGTCACGAAAAACGAAGTTGTAACCCTTCAGGCAATGTTGATGTAAGGACGGAACAGAGCAAAGAAGGGATGCATGCAATGAAGCATGCAATGAACCGGCGCGTGAGGTGATACAAATTTCGCCGCTACCTTTGCGACAGTTTCGACGAAAGCGTGGCATCACTTTTCCAAATGCCCACATTCCCGGCTTGCACTGGCACAAGGGCGCGTGCGTTGGTCGACGCTTTGAAGTTGAACTCACACCTTCAGTGGCCCTGGGCGCAAATCTGTCTTGACCGATGCCGTGCACGTGACGTGTGGCACGTGCAGCCACATGCGCATCACCACATTTCCCGCAGAATACGCCATCCCGTGGTGTCAGTTTCGCGTCGCTCCGACACGCCGTTGCCGGGATGAGACCGCGGCTTTGAGCGGCTTCATGCCGGCTTTGGAGCGGTCCGGTACTTGGGCCGCCCACGCAAAACCGATTGGCCAAAAAAAACGACTTGCAACACGTGCACGCGCCGTTTATTGACGGAAATGGTACCGAGCAACTTTATCTGTTCGTACCGCTAGGCGACCTGCCGTTTGACCTGCACACGGGTGAAATAGCAAAAGGCAACGAACAGACAGATAGACACACCCTATCCAGAAAGGCATTTAGACAAGTGCGGCTCGTCCGTTTTGCTGTGCGAATATTGAGAAGAATTTGAGGTGCAACGTTTGTTACTTTGATAGTTCTCAACCAGTTCATTTTCGCGTCTTTTCGCTCGTTAAACCAGGAAACATGGAGTAGGAAACCCGCGTTTCCATACCTGTTCTTTCTTAACGATTTAAGCAAAAACCAACGTAAAGGGAGACCATGACAACCCCAAAATTGTTTCGCCTTCAAAGAATAAAACTTCATTGCCTTACTGGGTTACTCGTCTAGCTTTAATGTCATGTCTTTTTATTTTAAGACTTCACACCATGAGTGGACAGGGATAATTTCAATAAGAAGCAGGATCAAACACCCCACAGCATAAGAGGCTGAGTACCCCGTATTCAGTCGACTGAGCCAGTAAGCCAGCACAAGCCCCCCGGCATCATGTGTGAGACACAGTTTTGATTGAAATGAAAGAGTTGTCTGGCTACCCGTCCCTCTCGCACCTTTGTGCTCGAGGCAGTCTAACGCGCTGGCTAGGCAGATCACGGTAATCATTTTGAAAAGTGACAGCATAAACAGGGGGATATAGCGCCAACCAAAGCTCGAGACAATCGTTCGCATAGCGTAAATTTTCATTGCCATCATCATGCCACCAAGCCGATGAGAAATGAAGCCGTAACGGCACAGAAGGACCGCATTGCCACCCGGTGTGCAAGCCAATTTTCCGCGCGGCAGTAACGAGTAGATCCGTTACAGCTTTGACGAAAAATTGGTACTACCTGCTGGCAGCCCTTACCGCCTTTTTCATACCCGACTGCCGTAGGCAGGTTATGACACTCCTGAGAAAGCCATGCTATAGCTGCTTTAATTTACCTCACAAACCGACATGATAATTCTTAAAAAATCGGCGTCAAACGCCAGTAAATAGCGTAGTTATGTATATATACAGATATATTTTATATATATATATATATATATATATATATATTATTTATTCTATATTTATATATTTACAACATTTACAATATTATAGCGTAGCATATATAGTAGTATATAGTAAATAATAGCGTACAAAAATAGACAGCCACGCACGTATTATTAAGGCCATACCGGTGCAGTACGAAGTTCTGCCACGCGCACACGGGCAAATCACTGAATGGACTAAAGCAGTGTAAGGGAATAAACAGTAGTCGCTGATAACGCTATCGCTTCAATCATACCCATGTCCTGGAACCAGGCCATTATGCAGAGCACGGGAACTGTGCCAATGGTTCTAAAAGTAACAGCACATTGCGCGGGCGGCGTTAGTGATAACCTTAGCGAAATACTTGCCGAGCATGCACGGGTGCCATACCCCGTAATCATGCGGCTGAGCTACTGAGGCTCCGAAACCAGCGGCACACGGCAGCCATAATACGTTGTCCAAGGCGAAGAGCTGTAACCGTCATACGTCGGCTTTCCAAGTCGAAGTCAAGTGTTCAGCTTCCAATTGCTGCGCTCCAAATGTTGTTGCTTTTTGAACCTGGCTATACATTCCAGACGTTTCAATCAAGCATTCTGACCCTCGATGACAGCGACATATTCGCTTTATCTCAGCGCCCACGTATAAACGCTACTGCAACCTTTTGACAGACAGAGAGACCTCCTCAATAGTCGGATGTGCGGCGTGAGACGAGGGAGGCCGATCAGATGTTGGAGATGTCAGCTGTAGAATTGTAGATGAGGATGATTCCAGAAACTAAGCTAGTGGAGTTGTTGTCACGGACTAAAAGTGTTACCTAGACACATTTGACAGCCGATATACATGGGTCGATGCATGCGTCAGAAAGCTTACCTGTGCTGCTGCTGCCTGCTATCACTGATCTTCTACTAGCTTGATCTACCTGAATCTGAAACTAACATAGTTGTTTATGGAAAACGCGTACAGTTCCTTCCAAAAACACTCAAAATGGGCGGGCCCATGGTTTGCGAAACGGCAGTGCGTGATTGTCTGCAGATATCGGTATCAAATTTTGTCAGTAGGGTTTTATCGTTTTCTCATCCTTCACTACTAGATAACCTCAGTCCGCTGCGCTCTCTGCTAGGCTCATACACAAAATGTTCCAACTTCTAGCATTTGGAAAATAGTGTTTTTTCATGTTAATCGAATGGGGGAGAAAACATTATATTTGTGCTAAAATGTTATATCTATTATATTTGTACATTGAGGACGTGGCCCCACTTACAGTGCAGATTCGCACTTTGATCTTCGGCTCATGCGATTTCAGCAGCAGGAAGCCTGATGTCTGCAGAACTAGACAGCTCGAATAGGACAACTGACTGCTTCCGTGAGGGCTGTTTAAGAAGGCATGTTTTTCTGCAACGTAGTCTTGTCGATTTCGATTTCAAAATCACGGTCTCGCCGCACTATGCGATTATCATGACAAAGCTCAAGTTGTCGGATTTTGAAGACAAAAATTGAAGAACATGGGTCCAAAAGCAGGTTCATGTTTCGACCACCCCGCTGACTTATGGCCGCACTGAAGGTCAGATGACGAAGAGGACAGAACGGACCGTGACAGGCCATTGCAGGTATGTTAAAGCTTTGCCACCAAATTCTGCCGTTAAGCTGGAAGTGCGCAATGGGATGGTAGACGTCGGGACTCACACAACTAACACTGCTTAGCATAAGTTCTGATGAAAGAATCCACTTATCCAAATAAGTTCGGATTCACCTAAACAACCGACATAGCAGCGACACAAAACCAGCAATTTCGGATGGAGGTAAACGCGAACATTGGTATCAATGCGAATGCTCCTGTTTTCTGCCATCTGAATTTGAATTTGAATTTGCCAATTGGTAAGCCTCAGTATTGACCTATAACCACGATGTTCCCCACAATGTACACCTAGAACCGTGATGTTCTGAGAATGCTCACATAACCACAATTCTCACTACAATGTTCACCAGTAGCCGCAACGTTCAGTAATGCTCCACCACCACAATTGTCTTGGCAAAGCCGGAGGTGCTGGCTATACCTGCGCCTTCTTTTTTCTTCTTCTTCTGTTAAGCTGCACCTCTGGGAAACCAGACGCGCGGTGCTCGGCTCCGCGCGATGTGTCCGCCCTTTCTGCCAGAATCAGAGGCCGGTGACGCCACACAGTCTCACCAGCTGAGTGCAAAACCCCAATGACAGCATGTTGGCAAAACCGCCATGTTCACCCAAGAAGTCAAAGGCCTAAGGTAGTGTTTCATAGGCTGTTACCCACATTGCGATAGCCCCCTAGGGACTATCATAATGTGGGAGCGGTCTCGAGCTCGAGATCTTCGCAGGTAACCGCCACATTGCAAGCGGGAGTCAGTTACGTGGGTGAAAAATTGCGCATGAGTTGGATTATTTTCATGCAGCGTGATCAGAACGGTATTTCTGAGGTTAAAGTCTCCCGGTCACTTCAAAGAAATGAGCATATAAAAACCGGCCAACTATATTTTTTCGCAGCACAAGCAAAATACTGTTACTTAGTGTTTTAATTATGCTCAACAAGCGAATTCTAGCTCAATGTTTGCGAGTCGAGGTAACCCAAGAGTTGATAAATATGTTTAAAACATGCTGATCATATGAGCTCTCTGTGCAATCAAAGCAAGCGCAATGCCTTTTCAAGCGCAAACACGAAGCGGTCAGATTTGCTGTGTCCGGGAT
>NW_023595945.1:0-44715 GCF_011947565.3 Pollicipes pollicipes
CAATCTGGACTCTTAACACGGTGTCTAATGGTATCGCGCAGATTCTGGTGATGACATCGAACAGATTCTGGTGGTTACATCGCAAAAATTTTAGTGATGACATCGCAAAGATTTCGGTGATAACATCGCAAATATTCTGGTGATGAAACCGCAAAAATTATGGTGATGACATGGCAAAGATTCTGGTGATGACATCGCAAAGATTCTAGTGATGACATCGCAAAGATTCCGGTGGCTACGTCGCAAACACTCTGGTGATGACACCGCAAAGATTCTAGTGACGACATCGCAAAGACACTGGTAATGACGTAAAGATCCTGGTGATCACATTGCAAATGTTTTGGTGATGACATCGCAAGGACTCTGGTGATTACATCGTAAAGATTCTCGTGATGACATCGCAAAAATTCTGGTGATGACATCGCAAAGATTCTGGTGATGATATCGCAAAGATTCTAGTGACGGAGGGCAGCGGTGGCCGATGACCTGCCCCGGCCACCGGCCGTGACCCGCTCTGGCCATCGCCGTGACCGCTGGCGGTACCTGAACGCTGGTGGAGAGGTGGCCGGCGAGCGCGGCCGTCATCCAGTGGCACCAGGGCCGCAGCGTGGCCAGGCTCTGGGCGTGCACCTCCACCAGGGTGGGCCGCAGCGCGCCCGGCGGCAGCTCGGCCTCGTGCAGCCGCTGAGCGGAGCCGAACGCGGCGGCGCTCACCAGCCTGGCGGCGGGAGACGGCCGGGAGAGGTCAGCCGCGCCCGGCGACCGGAGGCCGCTCACACAGCGCCGCAGCAGGGGCGCGGGCGGCCACGGAGCTAGCACGGGGGGATGGCACCCGGTCAGTCGAGCCCGGGGACCGGATGCCGCTCGCACGACGCCGCGGCAGGGGCGCAGGCGGCCACGGAGCTAGCACGGGGGGATGGTACCCGGTAGAGGGAAGAGCGCCAAACTGGAGACTGAAGGGTCGTGAGCTCGACACATACACGAACTACCGGTGGAGCTTCATACAGCTGCGATCCGATCGCAGTGTGTCCTCTGACTGCCTCCGCCACCCCGTCTCCGGCGGCACCGCAGAGCCCCAGCACCACTCCCTCGTACACCAGCGGGCCCCGACGCAACGCACTCGTGCACCAGCGGGCCCCGGCACCACTCACACGTACACCAACGGGTCACGGCACCACTCACTCGTGCACCAGCGGGCACTGACACCACTCACACCTGCACCAGCGGGCCCTGGCACCACTCACTCGTGCACCAGTGACCCCAGCACCACTCACACCTGCACCAGCGGGCCCCGGCACCACTCACTCGTGCACCAGCGGGCCCCAGCGCCACTCACACGTGCACCAGCGGGTCCCGGCGCCATGTATTCGTGCACCAGCGGGCCCTGGCACCACTCACTCGTGCACCAGCGGACCCCAGCACCACTCACACCTGCACCAGCGGGCCCCGGCACCACTCACTCGTGCACCAGCGGGCCGGCGTCCGGGCCGCACTCGGTCAGCAGCGGCGCCAGCCGACCCAGCATGTAGAGGTGCGTGGCCAGGTCGCGCAGCGCCGCCCCTGCAGGCGTGACGGATCGGCGTCGGGCGCCAGCCGCAGCCGGCGGCCGGCCGCCGTCGGCTCGCACAGGGACGGCAGCGACACATACGGCTCGAGCGTCTCGTGCCAGCCGGTCAGCTGCGGCACAGGGCGGCGCACGTCACGGCCGGGTCAGCTGACGGGAGGGACCGTAACGGGGTCAGGGGCCGGGAGGGGCTCCGTCAAGCCGCCCATGTAGCTGGGGGTGGCGGACGGCGTAACCAACGGACAGCAGCGTCACCAGCGGATAGCATTGGCACCAACAAACTATTCATGCAGGCGTATGTCAAGTACAGAACTTGATATGCGATACGAACCCGAGGGTACGTTCGATATATGGTGAGCTGTCACATAGTAAATCGGAGAGCGCCAGGGACGGTGCCGGCGGGCCAAAGTACGCTTTCACTAGGACAGTGCATTACCTCAGGCCCCACCGACACAAATTCCCCCGCCGTAAGTGGAGTGCCCAGGTCTCTCAGCCACATCCGGAGCGCACGGCGCTGGGCCCACGCCTCGCCTTACGCCCGCCGTGCGCGTTCGCGGGGCGGCCCCCCCGCCGCGCCGCCCGCCTCTCACCAGCAGAGCGCGCACGTCCAGCGGGTAGAGCGTGGCCACGCGCTCCAGCAGGTCGGCCGTGCGCCGCAGCAGCTCGCTCCACTCGGTCTGGCCGTCCGGGTCCTCGCGCTCGTCGTCCAGCCGCTCCAGCTCGGCGCCGTGCCGCCGCAGCTGCGTCCGCTGCAGCGCCTGGCCCGCCAGCGACAGCACCGCCTCGTGGTACCTGCCGCCGCAGGGGCACCGGCTCGATCCCGGGCGGCGGTCGGCGTTCGCCGACGAAGACAGCGGGATGGGGTGGTCGTGATGCGGGGAGGTGGGCGGTTATGGGCATCTGTACGTGAACCGAGCGCTGCCACAACGTGGGGCCTGTCGCGTTGTTACATGGCCCAATGGTCGCGAACAAAAGAAGCTCGACAACGTATACTGGAAAATCGGGAGGAAAGCTTGTACATAGCCACTCAGAACATCCGCCTAGGTGCCAATCAAGACAAATCGTTCAACCTCCATGGAACGAAATACGAAAAAAATGTTCAAAGGAATAAAGTCGTCACTTTTGTTCTTTCACTTCCATTTACTGTATGTGCCATTACACCCGAATCGACGCATCTGAACGCAATCCCAGCACGGCTCATCCATTTATCGAGTTAAGAGCATCGCCTGGCGCCTACCAGTGCTGCCGCCTGGCGGCCGGCGGCCAACTCACTTGGCGGCGACAGCCTCGCGGTTCTCAGTCTTGAGGCTGCACTTGGTGGCCAGATGGTCGAGGAACACGGCCCAGATGTCCAGGCAGCCGTAGTAGGCGTCCAGGTCGGGCTGCAGGAAGGTGTAGCGGAACAGTAGAGCCAGCAGGTCCAGCACCGGGAACTGGGGCCAGGCCTCCAGCCGGCGCAGGTGAAGCGTCACGAACAGACGCAGGAACTCGGTCAGGCCGCTCAGGTAGCTGGGGAGGCCGACGGCGTCACCAACGGACAGCAGCATCACCAACAAACATTCGAACAGCAACGTCACCGACGACAGCAGCGTTACCAACGGACGGCAGCGCCACTAACGGACAGCAACGTCTCCACCGGATAGCAGTGTCACCAAAAAACGTACGCACAGCAGCGTCACCAACGACAGCAGCGTCACCAACGGACGGCGTCACTAACGGACAGCAACGTCTCCAACGGACAGCAGTGCCACCAACAAACATATGCACAGCAGCGTCACGAACGAGCATACGCACGGCAGCGTCACCAACGACAGCAGCGTCACTAGCAAACAGCAGCGTCACCAACAAATAACAGAAATTTGGGAAGACTAAGGACACCTTACACATACGCATGCAAGGTACGATGTAATTGCACACTGAGGGCGGCGATTTAAAAGGTGATGTTGAACTGAAATGAACACTAAAGAGACCAGCGGTTCGGTACACAGGACAGCACAGATAGCTACATCAGCTCGTCCAGCCGGACAACCTTTTGACGGATGGCAGGGGATGCGCTTCCCGTGCTGAGAACTTCCTACTCACTCTGGGTCCACTTCTGAGAGCTTACAGACGTTTGCTCCCCTCTTCCAGAAGACGTTGCAGTAAATGGAATGTGTGCTTGAACAGCTGCAGCAGGAATGCTTCGAAATCCGGCGGTACACAGTTCTTGCTGCAAAAGTTCGCAAAATTGCTTTAGTTGACGCGGAGTATCCTGCAGTCCACGTCTAGCACATCATTAACCTCGAAACGCATCAACGAGACCAAAGCGTCTCCCAAAACCCTCACCGTGGTTAAAAAGCTAAATCAAAACATACCGTAACAAAACGCATCGGATCGTACCAGCACCTCCTTTATAAAAACGTCTACGGTGGCACTAGCAAACTGTCGGTGTGCCGTGCTGTTGTAACTTGCGGTTCCCAGGCATCAGCCTGAATTCCCCCGCCTAGAGCACTCCTCCCGACGTAAACCATCCCCACCCGGAGTACGGGATGTGCAAAGCACCCGCACCAGCCACAGCCACGTCTGCCGTGTCTGGCGGAGCTCCAGGCCCCCAGTCGTACTACGTCATTCCGTGACTGATACTTTGGAGCAGTCTTGGGCCGCGAGCAATGCTCAACATAGACTTGCTGGCTATTCTGTTCAGTTCCCCCACCCCACCCCACCCCACCCCACCCCACCCATCCCATCCATCCACCCATCCCATCCCATCCCATCCCATCCATCCCATCCCATCCCATCCCATCCCATCCCATCCCCATCCATCCCATCCCATCCCATCCCACCCCACCCCACCCCACCCCACACACCACACACCACACACACCACACCACACCACACACCACACACCCACACCACACCACACACACACACCACACACCACACCAACCCAACCCAACCCACCCAACCCAACCCCCCAACCCCCCTACCCCCACTCTACACCCCCAACTCCCCCCACCCCCACAGATACTGGCATCGGCTGAAGCCTCGATCAGGGTGGACATCCAAATGGACTCAGCATTGGCAGCATGGTCAGCCTCAACAGCTCAGTAAATGGCACCTGATGATCTCGTTGATGCAGGCGATGGCGATGACGCCCAGCGGCTCCCGCGAGCCGCCGCGCCACCGCCCCGGTCCCCATCTGACGCGTCACCCTCCTGGGACAGGACGGCCCAAGTCACCATGCTGGCTTCTGCACGTCACCGAGGCTCAAACGGCGCCAATACCGCCGGCGCACGGCGTACGCACACGTAGGCACCCCTGTCTGGCGCTTCCTTCGCCAACATGCGGGGTGAAACGGTACACCAAGAAAAAAAAACGGTCCAATCTCGCCCTGGGCAAAATTTCACCGCAATATCTGCTTACCAGTCAGGATACAAAAAATACATGGGCGAGTTGAGCCGGATTCATGACAGCTTCGATCTTTGAAGCAACCCTCTGACCTGAGGCGTGACCGCATCAGACCTTGAAGCGACCCTCTGACCTGAGGCGTGACATCCCGCACAGAGTGCGGTTCGACTCGTGGTAGCGGCAGGACTTCGGGCTCGTCAGTTGACTCTCAAATAGGGAATCAGTTCTGACAGAGGGCGTGCGTAACATCAGCACTGACCCTTGAGAAGCCCACGGAGGCGAAGTGGAAGACAGCAGTGACCAGCTCGGAGGTGATCATCGACGAGGAGCGGCACCCACGAGAACAGCTGGCAGAGACATTCTGGCGGGAAATGGGGAAACCACACTAGTCAAGCACACTGGCTTCACATTTTGTCACTAACACTTCCACTTGCGATGGCAGTTGACTAAGTGCAATCAGCCAGCATTTATCAGCCAAATCAAGATGTTGCTACAGTAACTGTAGTGAAGTGTGGTTCATTTGCAAAAATGGTTCTCATAAAAATCCAAATTGTCACTAAAATATCCAGAATGTATAATGATGTGAGCTTTTGGCTCAAAGTCAGTATCTTGAGTGTTTCTGATCGATTTCTAAAAGAAAACCTTGTGCAAAAAATAAACAAACTATCAATACACACTTTAAATATATTCAACACAAGAGTTACAGGTGAGAAAAAAGATAAAAACCCATTTTCTCTAGATGTTCATTGCAGGAACAGTATACAATGTAGTTTCCTTTCAATCTACAGAACCACTTATCTTTCGCTATGCTTACTTGAGAGTCAAGGCAACGATATGCGTTGTCTCCCCCATCTAGCGGCGCCATTAGACAGAAAAGGGTTCTTATCGACGCCGTCAGATGTCAGAATGCAGCTGAGCAGTGTGCTGGGGTTGGCGGCCGGCGCGAACAGATGTTGCGCCGGGCTGCCATCAGGGCGGCGCTGCGATCGCGGTTGCTCGGGCGACGGCGGCGGCGTCGCCGTCACGTTGGACTTATTCGACTCGAGAACGGACCTCAAGATGCCTGAAAACGCCACCACTGCTTGAAGACATCGCCATGAATTACAGAGCATGGTAACTATCACAGTGGCAGAATCACCACCATTTAGTGTTGTTGTTATAGAGATCTGATACAGGGTCACGTGTTCTGCCAGTTGAGATACACTGTCCCCTGCCTGACATGATATTTATCAGTGCTGACATAGTCCTGAAATGTGTCAGTGCTGACATAGTCCTGACATTTATTAGTGCTGACATAGTCCTAACACACATCAGTGCTGACATAGTCCTGACATGCGTCAGTGCTGACAAAGTCCTGACAAGTATCAGTGCTGACATAGTCCTAACAAACGTCAGTGCTGACATAGTCCTGATATGGTCACTGCTGGACAAAAGGACTCTCAACCAAAACCGAACCCCATCCACTGAGCAGCTGTTCCCGCGGAAACACCACAAGTTGCCCGATGCAGCGCGAGTGCGTCAGCCGCGACCACACCGTCTGTGGCATCGTCTACGTCCTCGGCGTTTGCACCATCTCTGCCGGCCTCACTGGTAAGCACGGTGAGCGTGGCGGGCACTTCACGCAGCAGGAGCTGGCGCAGCTCGGCGCGGCGCGCGCAGCTGATGTCCTCGCGCGGCCGCCACCAGCTCCTCGGCGGCCGTCAGCAGAAACAGCAGGCCCAGAGGCGCCGCGTCCGGCGACTGCACCAGCTTGAGAGCACAGCCATGGAGTCAGAGGCCAGGTCAGTGGGTCACTAGGTTGGTTCACTGGCTGAGGCCTAAGGGTCACCAGACCAGACCATAAATTGCTATAATCAGGCCTGGAGCAACACATGTTTTGCATTGTGACATCTCTATCTCCTCGGCTTCCATCTCATACTTCTACCAGCTTTGGCTATCAGCCTCAAACAACAAGCCAGTATGTTCCACTGCTCAACCTTTCAGCTTGCACAATGACTCGTCCGGGTGCCCACAGCTCGTCGCACCTCACCCTGTCTGGCTGAAGCTCCCACAGAAAGTCGTGCATACTACTCAAGCTCCAGTGGATCACAAAACCAGCCTGCAACCTTCCCCTCTTTGGCCACACACGACACTGCCAATACTTTGCCCCAGCACCATGCAAGCCTCTGGCTGCCCAACAGCCTGCACCCATTCCCAGCTCACAGTGATTATGTTGCTGAAGAAGTCAGGGTAGAATTGGGGCCAGCTGAGGCGGGCCACGTCCACTACCAGCTTGACGGCCTTGTTGCGCAGGTACGGCGCCAGCAGGTGGTGTCGCTCCAGACAGAGCCTGTACAGGGAGCCCCGGATCTCCGCACGCTCCTCCGACCTCAGACCGAGCCACTGCTTGTTGATCACACTCTGATGGAGAGAGGCAGGCAGCGACTGAAGGCGGCGGCGGCGGTGCAATAAGACAGCAGATGGCAATGGAACTGATGGGGGAAAGGCAAATTTATAGGACATCTTTCCTGTCACACACCCCATTATTTTTTCAACTCGACCTTAAGCTCCCAAGTGGATAGGTTTTTTAGATCAGAGCTCATGCTGAGCAGTTTCCCTGAATGAGCCCTAACCTCCACCACCCATTTGTGCAATTTCACGTCAATGACCAAATTTGGTGGGAAAAATTTAACCTGCTGCACTGCTTGGCACACCTGCCCAGCCCTCTGACGTCACCTGACCTTTAGCGCGCGGCTGCCACTAGCTGCAGGCCAAACCTGTCAAGAACAACAGCAAGCGCCTGAAGCAGCTCAAAGCCACCCTGCCACAGGTGGTTGGATCAGTAGTTAGAGCCTCCAACCACCTGAGGTTGGTTGTTTTCAACAAACTATTGCAAGAAGCACATAAATTCCCATCTAAAACAACATGAAATGTGCTTTGAATGAAAGATTTCACTATAGCCTCACAGTGCAGTACTATTTCCACTGTCCTGGCTACCATGTCAGCCATACCTCGAGTGATGTCATGCAGAACATGCTGACATAGGGGTTGGATGTGCCAGCAATGCAGAGCAGACAGTTCTTCCATGCTGCTGGTTGTTGGCTGAACTCCTCCAAGGCTTTTTCTATTTGCTGCTTGCGACTGTTTGTGGTGCCCGCCGCAAAGAACTCATTCATCAGATGCTCCAGGGCTTGTAATGAACTGACATCCATTGTCAGCAGGCTGCAATGACATTATTTTCAGTCAAGAACAGAAGAGAACAAATAAGACGCTATCCGCAACATTTAGATCACATTGGCCGCAATTTACCATTACACATGGGACTACCACAGATAGAAAAATGTGGCAATCAGGTTTGCTTAGCATTACATCATTATTCATTATTTCACATTATTGTTTGCATCACTACATCATTTAAAGAAAACAGGAATGATCACAAAACTTATAAACACTACACAACACAGTAAAAACAAATCAGATTAATTTGAATGAAGACTGTTGCCTACTCCATAATGAGCTATAAAGACCCTAGCCCTCAGAAAACATGCAGTAATATTGCACCCACCAAGCTGGAGCCCCTTTAATAGATCTATCAAAACATATTCAAAGTCATGGCTTATTGGGTCAGAAGCTTCAACAACTCAACATGTGCCATGGTCATGTGTTGTACATGGTATGCTACAAGACCAATAAACACAAACACTTTGTGTGTGGGATCAGATTAGACCCTACATGCTACCTGCTCCACAGCTTTCATGATTTGGTCTAACCAATTTGAATCCATGGGTTCCTGCAATAAAAGCCTACATTAAGCCATGCTCACAGAATTGACACTTTTGTGGCCAAAGTTTAATGTGACACAATGCCTTGCACACTAAATCCTGCTTTTTTATGTCACCAGACCATCAATGAGGTTGCTTCTACCAGCCAGAAGCCATCTCAGCTGGGGGCAAATAAGTGATCGAAGCAACTTGAATCTGCCATGCCATGGGTGGGTTATTCCAAATGCATATGCTCTAACCAACTGAGCTACCTGGAAGGAAACTTTAAGGATTTAGCTGTTCACCTATTTAATCAGAAAATGTTATTGCTCAAATGCTGAGGTAGGCATTGCCTGAAAACAGAATAAGCCTGAAAACAAAATAAGCATCCGGGCCTCCGTGGCAAAACTGCTTTGCTTTGCTTGCAAAACTGCTTGCAAAACTGCAAAACTCAATTTGATATACGTGCATGCATAACATGTCTTAATAATGGTTAGTGAAATTGACCCATATTTGTCACTTCCACGACTAACCTACCAAGGCAGGTACATCGGAAAATGGGAAAAGCACATTGACAGCTTACCCACAATCACGAGCTTCAAGAAGTATACGTAGATCTGAACACGTCCGAACAAGCCCAGATGACTATGCATCCATAGGGGATTCGGTGCCAGTGGGTATCAAGCCCACTGTCAACGAGCAATGCCTATGCAACAAGCAAATACAGACACCCCTTCAGCGCATACGAACCGTAGCCCCCGCGGGACCCCCACCAGATCCCGCCCTCTCCTCCACAGTCTGCCGTCCTCAATGCGAGCCCAAAAGCCCTCATGTAATATGGTAGCTTAAATAGCAGGAAATTCACTTCATACCTTGCAGTTATACATAACTATTGTCAGAATCAAACCATTGTACTGCATGAAGCTTATATTTTTATCATATTTTTCCTAAAAAATAAACCTCATTTGCAAAAAAATAAAAGGACACAAAGCAATATGGCCATTGCAAAAGTCAGATCTTTGCTTGTATACATAAAATTGCATCAATTGTCTGAGGCCTTCATGGCGCACCAATCCCTGAGAAGATTTTTTTACAAGCTGTCTGCGAGCTATCACTGTGGGGTGTTTAGGGCCGTTTGGAGCACGGTGGGCAGCGTGCCGAAATTGAAGTCGCATTCAAATATAGTGCTTCTTGTTCGTTTGGAGATAAATAATGGCTAGCAGAGCTGTCCAAAGTTCAGTTCGTCACGTCAAGCCATTAATATCGCACAACAGGGAAGAAGCGAAGTCAAGAGTGTTCGGGCTGTACAAAGCATGGTATAGACAAATGCCATACATAGGTAAAGATAGATAATTAATGACAGATGATGGTACCAAATCACACTTGTGTATTCTTCATGAACCGATTATGCTTATACAACAACTTTGCTGCTGCATGTTGGCAGATCATTGGCAGTTGATCATTACCACATCATTGTTTGGTTGTGACATTACATTGAATCATTTAACTGTTGTTGTTGTTAAAATGCTTTAGAAGGTGTGCAGATTTTGTGAGAAATTAATTGTGTTTGGTTTGAATGATCTGCCTCAAACTTGTGTTTTCTGTTTTAGTGATGGACTATGATATTCCCAAGTCTGTTGAACAATGCCGGGCTAAGCTGCGAGAGAAGTTTGAACAGAACCGCCATGTGAAGGACATCCGTGTAATTGATGCACTGGTGGTGAAGGTTCGTATCAGTTATTTTTTGTCACAAATATCCTCTGAAGCTCATCCTAATGGATTCTTCAGGTATGCTTGTACCTTATAATAGAGGTCATTTGACAAGCTACCACAATAGAAGTTTGCCAATGTTTATTGTGAACTCTTTGTATAAGTATGTTATGGGCAATAAGAGGGTCTTCATAACCTAGACAGCCTGTAAGTATGAGAGAATGAAGGTTCTTTATTAAATATATGCAAGCAGGGAAGCATAGGCACCTAGGTATTTTTCCTGAGACTTTGGGAATGGTGCGGGCGTTAAAGATCCCTGTGCACTCAAATAAACATGCTTCACATCAGCATGCTCTATTCTTTAATGGCAAAAGAAATATGTACCCTAGATTAGCAGAAATAAAATAGTGCAAGTAAAAGACTCCTTTGAACTATTTCCTGTAAGCCCATTGATACCCGACCAAAACATGTCCTGTGACTAAAAATGGTGACAAATGTTGGAGCATTTTGCACTTGAGATGTGTAAGTAATGAACCTTGATGATATTTTGTTCCCTGGCCAAAATTTCCCAGCAGCTTGAGATTGGTGCATGCAAATTATGTGTTCATCATGAATTTTGTGCATGCCATAGGTGATGACACAATTGAACTGCATGGCCCATACCTGAATGAGAATTGAATGAAAATGGGATAAAAAGTGGCATGTACTTGACAACATGTACAAGAAAGACATTTCCAAACCAGACTTGTTTGGATTCAAGTCTGGCAGTCAATTCCAATCCTGACAAACAGCACACTGCTGATTCCAGTTCCGGTTCCAGGTAACACATTCCGATCTTGAGAAGATTTTGATTCAGACACAAGTTGCATCATGATTCAGGGCTTGAATCTGATGCAGCCATGCCTTCACCATCTGTTTGGGATGCAAACTGTATGTTAGGCTACAAGTATCCTGCTTTGTACATCAAATTTGGTAATTATGGTGATGTTATAGTGGGTCACATATCACAGCTGTCACAATGAGTCATGTAATACTACTAGTAAGACGTAAGTGACATACAAGAAGACTCCTATTTAGCCTTTTGCGGACTATGTTGGACGGATCGTGATGGTCGGGGCACCCACATCACTGGTGTGATTAACATGATTTGGTGTGATTAACATCATACATCAACATCATCACTGGTGTGATTAACATGATTTAAGAAGGCATTAAGCATATGCCTTCTCTGATTAGGTAACCATTTCTTTTGCGGCATGGAGGAAAACTGGATGGTGCTGCAGAAGGTTAAAAAATTACTGATCAGTTCATGTGAATATTTTGATAGTCATGCGTAGGATTGCCGTTATGAATTTGACCCGAAACACTCACATTAGTAAGCGTTTGAGGAGGGTTCACGCTCATTGACGTCATTCGCTTCGCAGATGTTGATAACTTGAAGTGGTGCTTGAACGGAAGCCGATCCCTTCACTAGCCCAGATTATACGCTCCAAGGCATCATTTAAATAGCTGGTCATGCTTCCGAGATAGTTGCTTGCATTGTTGCTCCCCGGTCACGTGACCAGTAGTATTGGTTCAGTTAAGCGCGTATCCCGTGGATGGGTTTTTTCAAATTGTTTGCCCGCCATAATTTGGCCACAAGACTCATGCGTTATGCCATAATGCGTGAGTGCTCTGGCATACGGTGTGCCTATATGGGCGCAACGACCACGTGATCAAAGTCCATTCGTTTTTCGATGCCAAGCGACCTCTCTCTGTGTCCCCAGGGCCAGCAGGAGCTGAAGGAGACTGTGAACATCTGGAAGCAGAAGCACCATCTCATGTCTTACTACTTCAAGGAGTCCCAGGATCCCAAGCCTAAGGACTTCCTCTCCAAGTTCTTGTCTGGTCATTAGAACGTCATGGTATGTTATAAGCTCAGAGAATGTATGTAAATAGATGAATCATATAAAATGGAAGATATATTGATGAACACGGAAACGGTGGGTATCGTGACTTAACGCACGGCAGGCATCGGCCACCCGAGATCGGATGTCTATACAACCCTGCGAACAAGATGGGCAGCCATCAAACTTATCACATTTTGCAACAACAGGTATACAACGGCAGTTATGACTTGGGCGCAGCAGCAAAGCGCGTACGCCGCGCAACACAGCGCGTTGCTGTGTCACCACCACAACCGATCAGCACCCTAATCAAGAACGCCGCGAACCATACGTTCATGTGAACAGATTTCATCAAACCATCCCGATTACCGTAGGAGTACTTGGCAAACGCAATCGAAACAAGCCGCTGGTCTTTCATCCGTGCCGTCCGGTCCGCCGCACCACCCTGCGCCGCCATCGGTCAGTCCCAGCCGGTGGTGACTACAGTCAAGGCGACGGCACACATCAGCACCAGCACCAGCAGCGCTGTCGGCACCACCAGCCAGAGCGGCGACGGGAACCACAGCCGCAGCGCGTGCCCCTCCTCCACGAACGGCAGGCCCAGCAGCCAGAACAGCACGTAGGCCGACAGCAGGGCCGCCAGCGTCAGCACCACCCTGCTGAACGCCTGGTCGTGGCCCAGCAGCATGGCGCTGGCCGCTGTGCTGACGAGAGCTGGCGCCGGCTGGTGACGGCTGCTGAGTCTGCTGGCGCCGGCTGGTGACGACTGACTGGCGCTGGCGTGTGACGACGGGTACCGGCTCGGTCAGTCGGCTGGTGATAATTGGCCCTGGGTGTTGGGTTGGTCAACGTTGGCTCAGGGCGCCGGATCCGCCACAGCTGGGTGCTGGGCGGTCAAAGCCGACGGTGGCCGTCAAGTCGGTGAGAGTCGACGCCCGTTGGGAGCGTGCCTCGAAAAGCGCATTGCAATGACCCGTCACCGCCGCGACGGAGGATCTGTGGAAGGGGAGGATATGTTAGGCTTGGGGAGCCACAGCCGTGCGAACGCGTAGGAGTGCCTTCGCGGCGGAACTTACCTAGACAACCGAGAAATACGGCACGGTGCCAGCGGAACAGTTGCTCTTGTCGGTAAACCGAGCCGAGTGAATCTGAGCTTCGGTCGGCCCCGCATCGCGTACCCAAAGTGTCGCGGCCTGATCGGGGGACAAGTCACACGTCCGGACGCGAGATCATCGAAGCCTTCTTGGAGCGCTCGCGCGAGCGGGCGGCAGCGTCCAACCTTCTGCGCGTTTGTGCATAGATGCACGCTATATTTGAACGATATCCTTCAGGCATTCAAGTGCAGCACAGTCTTGTTGGCTTCTCGCTGGAGCACTACAGCAAAGAGATAGCTGGTGTCGGCGACTTTCACTTTATTCACCGTCCGTGGCATTGCTCTAACGCAGGGCTGCCTTCGTCACACATGACACCACACTGTTATCGGTTGAAAAAACATCACGAGGCCCGGGGGCACCGCCGGACGCCGCCATAACAATGCCTTTCACCACAGCTTTATGTCGAGCATCACCTGCAGTCGTCAGCGCGCCGCGCTGGCATCTGTAGCGTCACGGTCGTCCGTAGTCCGCTCAGCCATAGCCGAGCCTTGGCCGACGTCGGCCGTGTCCTTGGACGCATCCCTGCTCACCTGGCCGACGCCGGCGCCAGCCCCAGCCTCAGCCTCAGCACCGTTAACCACTTGCATCTCTGCCGTTACTCCGGACTCACGACGCTCGCACGCAGCTTCTTCCTCCACTCTTTCCGCAGCCTCTTCTTCCTCCCCTCTTTCCGCAGCCTCTTCTTCCTCCTCGTCCTCGCCCTCGGAGGACGTGTAGCGCGGTAAATCATCTTCCGCTGCCGCCGCCGCCTTCTCCTCCTGCGCCTTCGCCAGGTACGCCTGCTGCGCGGCCACAACGGCAGCGCCATCTGCGCATGCGGCGTACGCCCGTAACAGTTCGTCGTTAAGCGCCTCGAACTGGCGGCCCCACTTAAACTTGCTGAGATAGAGGCGCGCCTCGCGCTCGAACCCTGTGATGAACATGGTGGCGGCCAGCGCCTCGACGCAGGACAGCTTACACGGCCGGCCGTAATTAACGGGGTTTGCGGCCACGAGGAACGGCAGCAATCGCGGGTGCCCAGCGCGCAGGCGGCCAAACGGCACCTCCGCCAGGCGCGCCCACGAGCAGTCCACCACGGCCACGCCGAAGTCGGCGACGGCGGTGCGGTCGGCCGGCGAAACGCACTTCTTGCCGACGGGCGTCAGCACCACACCGCCGAATCGCTGGCCCACGCGGAGCAGGCGCACCAGGCTATGGCGCACCAGTTTACGGCCCGAGCATGCCTTCGGGTTACAGTGGCCGAGGTCCCACATGGCAACGGGAAATGGCGCCACGTCCACACGGTCTGCCTCCGAATCGCTGCTGCTGCCATCGGACGACGAATCGGTGAGGGTGAGCTTCGCGGCTTCATCAGAGGGGGCGGTGCTGTCGGAACGGCCCGCAAGATCGTGCTTGGCGTCGTGGGCTGTTTTACGGCCGTGTTTGCTGCCGGCGCTGGAGGATTTGCCCCCACCACGGCGCGGTTTTCCCATGTCAGTCTGCGTGCTTTGCTTTCTGTATACAGAAGAAAAGGACTGAAAGGTAGATAATGATAACCTGACAATAACACTTATAAATACCATATGGAAGGCAATACATGTTTTTTGGGGGACAATAACAGCAGACTAGACAAACATGTATGTTGCAAATGATGTTACAAGTTGTTTTAATATCATTCAAAGCCTTTTGTTATCACCTGCACATGTCAGTACAAACATTGAATTGGACATGACTCACACATGCACTGTCTTGTGCATTGTTCATCCAGTTTAAACATACTCTAGTTTGGTGCAAATAGGCCAAAACTATGTGACAAAACACCAAAACATGACATATCTGTGTTTCAGGGAACAATTTGCTATTGTGCTGTTATATGTGGTCAAAAACATAAGTGGTCAAGTTCTCCAAGAAATCACTTGGTTTTTGCCTTCTCCCCACTCAAACCCTATCACAGTAACTGGGAGTTGCTTTGGTCATAATGTCAAAGGTGATAAGCAAAATGAAAACTGGTCAAAGTTTTGGGATGCATTGTCCATGCCATAAGCATGTTGCTTTGCAATGTTTATTGTGTGAAGGCTTGTGAAAAATGTGTCAAAGCTAGCAAGGACTTTACCACAAGCCCTAGTTCTTTTGGCTAAAAGCATATACCAAAATATGGATTCCTAGTAATACTTAGCCTTTCAATAGCCAACAACTACCCCCAATTTTTGGATAATCATTCCTGCATCTGCTTCATGAAAAGGGGGCGAAGGTAAAAATGTATTTTAATGGTTCTTTGAAGCATGCTTGAGTTTAAAAATATGAATGCAGTATTGTTAACTTGCATAAGATGTTTGGAGAGAAATGCTACCATATGATTTCCCTGGTGTTTATTCAATATCCATTTCACATGAAAATACCAGCATGGTTTTCAGCATAAAATGTAATAAAAATACAATATTCTTATGTCCATATGAGTCAGAGATCTCTAATTTGCAACAGATAACCATGAAAGATGTTGGCCTTTTTTGCAGACTGACTTATTGTGATCTGTACCTCATCCAAAGATATTCATTGCTCAACATCAAGAACAAGGCAATAATGGGTATGATGCCTACACCTCTATGCATGTAAACAACAATCTTTATTTGAATTTTCACTGCTATAATTTATAAATACTGGGAGCAATTGTAATTAGCTGATAGGCATTAGGAACCAGCTAAATTCACACTTCCGTTTCTTCACGTTACAGGTCAACAACACCTGATATGCCGCCTTTCGAGTTCGGAATAAATCCAGGGTCCTCTGAAAAAATTGCGCAGAACCAAGGCTATATATGTACACAGCGCACAATCAGGGGACCTTACGCGGAACGGCGGAGAATGAGAGAGTAAACATGTGTAAAGTGCGGGTTGCGATCACGGCGCGCTGTTGCGCCAAAAGGGCTGAGCTGCTTATAGATTCAGCTGATTATGGCCTGTGACGTCATACAATATTTCTACAAAACATAGATAGCGTTGACCCGAATGTTTTTTAGCGCAACAACATTTGTCGAAACGTGGATTTGGTAACGGCAACTCAGCGGATGAAATATCACCGAATGGGTAATTAAAAGAGTATGCATAATCGAACCGTGATTTGACGAACGGTGGCAAGCGAGGTGATGAATGCGTCGGCTGGTCTATTTGCAAACGTTGTCGAGTGGTCGCGCCAATTTTTGCGGATGCGTATTAATAGGTCCAGAGTTCATAAAGTCCAGTGGTCAAAAAAGTCCAGAATTGCAGCATCCAGCGTTCATAACGTCCAGACATCGTCAAAACCGCTCGACAGAGGAGAATCATAAAGTCCAGCGCTCATTAAGTCCAGTGTTCGTAAATTCCAGCGTGCGTGAGACCCACAGGTTGGGATATTGTCCCACTTCCTCGCAATCCTACATCTAATCGTTCGGATACTGCGCGATAGAGGGTTACCGGAGCCGATTTTGCCCGTCTCAGCCGACGAGTGACGTCATGCGGTACAGTACTTCCCAGTTAAACCACTATGCATGGATGTGGACAACGTTTTGTTTGGGCTCATCAACTTTGCCGCGTCAGGACGCCCCTGGCAGCAGACGCATTAAATAATTCAAAACTTTGATCCCTGGCTCGTGGCATCGGAAATAGCCGGTTACACGGCAGTCGCTGCACCGTAATCGTGGAAAGCACTTGCCGGGGTGCCCGCTGTTTGGTGTTGTAGGCTGTGGATAGACTTATCCGCGGTATGTTGTTCCGTAATTTAATGTATGTGTCGGTGATGTTTCTCATTTTTTGAAGGAATTGATGACTGATGTGTAAGGCGGACTGATTTGATATCTGCTCCAGGTAGGCGCGCATATAGATCTACAGGTCCTGGTCTGCTAACCTATATTGTTAATGACCTTATTTGGCTGATTCCCCTCCCTCCCCCAATTGCAAATTCTTTCACACGCTCCTGCAAACGAGACTTATTTAGAATTCCACATGTCTTTACTCTTAAAGAGAGAGGGTGGGGACTGCCCCATCAGCTGAATCCGAATACTACTCTCTGGTCAGAAACGTTCGATGGCTCAGCCTACAAACGATTGGTCTCTTCAATCAGGTACGTTTTAAACGGGCGTGGTTTACCAAAATAAGTCGGTTGGCTGTGCGATGAAAATACAACGCAGAGTATCGTAATAAAACGCCAACAAATTGGTTTATCCCCGAATTTGGCTAACTTTTCCACAAATCTGCAGGCTGCAACTCAAGGTACGGCGGAATATGAAACCCATGCAACTGAATAGGGAATTGCACTCCTGGTTGAAAGTAGAAAGGAAGTAAAAGAGCAAATATTGACTACGAATGTATTTAACCGCCTTCCAAACGTTACACAAGACACTACGCACGTGCCGCGCTTAAAGGCACTGTTGATTCACCATATGAACAGCGGAGCCGAGTGTATGTCACTGAGCTGATTTGCGATCTATAAGCTGAATGAATTGGGAAAATCGTGAGCTTGTATCGCCATCCACTTCATCAATATTGACGTGCTTTTCCCTTTTACGTTTCAGAACCTCTAAAGTATATAATTTGGGGTCCAGCAACACTAGTCTGGAGTTTATCGAGACGGGTGCAGTTTGCGCCGCAGAGGGGCGGTGGTGGCATGGTGGTTTGTGGTTAGGGCTCTCATCTTTGGACTTTTGTACCCTGGGATGGAGTCCTGGCCACATCACTACGGCATCCCACGTGCCTAATACCTGATAAATACGTAATAGAGGCGTTCCGCCTCGAAATAGCCGTAGCAGCCGGTGAGACGTAAAGCCCCAATCGGTATTACAGCCCGTCTCGACAAACAAACTGCCGCCGCCCAATTTGCAAACAATGCTTCCGCTCCAATCACCGTATATACGTGGGAATAAAAATGTGCAATCGGCAGGACACGGAGCTTGGACACACACACCAGCCCAGAGGCTGCCCAGCTCGACGGTCCGGCCGGCAGCTACGCCATCGGCGGGCCGGCGGGCGAGAATGTAACCCCGCCTCACGCGCGCGGGGCCTGTGCGTGCGGCAGCCCGTCCGTGGTCGAAACGCTGCCAGCTCAGTCGGGCACGCCGCCATCTTCGCGTCAGGGTCCGAGGCCTCTGACTCGGTTTCACTCGGTTCGCTGCGGTACACATTCCGGCGTACCGGACATCCGGACATGTCGTACATCACGGGTTTTCGCTCGTGCTGGACCGGAGCTCCCCCCCCCTCCCCCCTCCTCCTTGACAGGCGTCTTAATGGAAGAGCCTCGTGTCAGTCAGGAACCAGCACCGGACAGGGTCCCTCTGCCCGTTTTCTGTAGGGCCCAAATGTGTCAAACTGGAACCCCTGCTATTCATTAAACCCGCTACGCTTGGGACCTTTTTGGGTCGGTGAGTGGCCCCACGTTGATCCAGGGTCAATCATTCCAGTCAGAAGGCCTTCTGCGTCAAAGAGGGGACCAATGTGTCATCTGCATTAATAGTAACCGACTGGAAATCTGAAAGGGGACGGAAAGGTCCTTCAGTCCCAATTGGGGAATGCATGGGGCCTCAAATCTCTGCGGAAAACTCTATTGGGGTCTGGCTGTTGAAGGGGGTGGGATGGGGGGGGGGGGGGAGAAGGGTGGAGGGTCCAGGAACCCCTGGGAAATGTTCTTTTCGGAAGCGTGAAGTCCAAAAAATTGCCACACTGAATGAGAAGAGCAAAAATATCGCCAAACACAAATTCTGACAATACCGTAGCAGTGTCTAGCACTCCAGGAAGCCCCCCTGGTGAACTCGTGGAGCCCCCACTGGCCGCTCAGTTGGGACTTCCTGGTCGCCATGGGTGCAACCTTTTAAACTATGGGCACTAAGGGAACTTGAAAACTGGCTAGGATGCCCTGGTCGCTCAGCGGTCTCATTCACCGCTCTGGTACCTCCAGCAGCGCACACAGGAGATGTACAGAGGCCCGTGCCCCGCCCCCTCCCGCCCAAGGGCTCTGGGGACAGACGATCAAAGACCCGATTCGTGCCTCCGAAGGGCCCGAGGGGCTCGGTGGAGATCGTATTAGGAATCCCAGCCCTGCGGCCCAGGTCCGCATAACCGGTATTATTTGCGCATGACCGATATAACAAAAACTGATGTATGTATACATAAGATCCATGTAAGAACAAGCACGAAATAAATTACGTAAGTTGTTCAGTGCATTAGCGAAGAACATTGCTCACATGAATGAGACAACAGTAGTATTAGCCTTGTTCATGGGAGAAAACGCCAGGAGAATAGAGATATAGTTGGGTCGATATTTCGGCAAGATGCCGTTATCTAAACAGGAGCAGAAGTGAATTTAAAATTCCCTGTCGATGATCCTACTCGATTTTTTAGGTTTTTTTAACAGCAAGCCATAGTTTTTACAAGACACTAACATTCAGGGAATTAAGCAAAGAACGATTGTCCGCCTTTACCACGATACAGTGCTTATCTAAGAATTAGAATGACCGAACATACGTGTACACGCAAACAAATTTAAGCGAATGGGTATCATGCATCACGTTTCATTCCAATATGCAAACAAGTTGAGGTGAACAGAATGCTGCGAGCTCGTCTAGCCCGCCGTACCTCATTTCTATCCAATATTGCTGCTGTTGTTGCATGTTGTACCCTTTACACACTGTTTCTAAGCAATACCGGCTAAAGTTCTTTGGGATAAACCACTGGTGAATGGGTAGCCCATCTGTCTCTCAGGGGCAGGCTGGTAGCGCATTTCAGCAATAATGTTGTGGCTCTGGTGCAAACCAACGCCACTTCCCAGCTGGAACTGCTTCATTGAATGTGCCAGGTCGAAAAAATTCGGCTTGTGGAAATATTTATGCTTAAACCAACCCGCAAAGAACAGCGTTTTCACACCGCCATAGCGTTGCTGCCATATGACTTAATCCCATGACAACGCCGCAACATCGCTATCCATAATGCAGTAATGCGGGGGCTTGTTAACACACGTACTACAATATCAACTTCGGGTCATGGCCATGGTCATGACCCGATGGGGTCATTCCTCTCCCCCTTTGGTTCAATGAGGTTTGGATCCCTTGAAGAGGCACCAATTCTCATCGTAAAGGGGCAACAATACCTTCATTTCGGAACCACATAACCTATATTTTTGTGAGACACCGAACTGCAGGGACACCATGACGTTCGTGCCGTGCCCTTGACGAAAGCCCGCGTCGGCCCATGAGGTGAGGGAGCACCAAAGCCTTCATTTCGGGGCAACATAGCCTTTATTTTCAAGAAGCACGCAGTTCCACAAAGTACTAGAAAGGGCCCTAGCTCTTTATTCTGAAAGAGCCATTAATTCCAGGGGCAAAACTATGTTGAGCTTTCCGCCCTGATAAAATACCAGGCAAGGTAAGGAGGCACAAAAACCGTCATTGGTGGGCGGCATCATCTTGATTGCCAAACGGTGATAAATGAAAGCGGGCCATTTACAAAGCCCAAAACCATAGTTTTAAAAGGGCGCCAAAGTCCATTGGCATTGCAATCGGTGTGACTCTCACTATGGAAAAATTCTGAATCAGACCGTTCAGGCAAGGGGCATCCTGTCCAGGGAAACAGGCACCAACACCCCCCGTTGTCATTGGGGCTTTACGACCGGTCATCACAATGCCCGTGCCCCTCCATTGACGAAATCCTGCATCGGCCCATTCGGCCAAGCGACACCTTTCTTTCGAACAACCACTGCATTAATTTCCTTGAGACATCAAATGCAAGTGGGCGATTGAAAGAACAGTTGAAGGTGGTCCAAAACTTCCCTTTCAGGGGGCAACCGAAATACAAGGGCACCACAATTCCCCTGCCTTGCATTGTTGAAATCCTAGCTCAGCTCCTACGGTGAATAGGCAGCAATAGCCTTCATGTAGGGGCATCATAACGAGTATTTTTATGAGCCCCGAATATAAATTGGAACACCATAATCGGCCCAAACATGTGCTTTAAAGCGATGCAAGATTCCAGGCGCTTAAAATAGCCCCTAAAGCTTTATTTTCACCGGGAACCGAACTGAGCAAGCCCCCCCCCCCCCCCCCCCCCCCCCCCCCCCCACCTCCCTCTTAGGCTCCATGGATCCCATCGGTTCTAAAGGCTCTTTTTTGATCCCTTGGGGCCGAAGATCGAGAGCCCGGTTGAAGGGTTCGAGGAGCAGACCAGAGATCGTACAGAGGAATCACAGCCTGAAGGCCGGACCCTAAAATGTAAGAGTAGCTCTAGCACTGATCGGAGACCCGTGCGACCGTGTCTCTATTAGAAGCAATCGACTGAGAACAGCCATATGGAACAGTCCATTCCGTGCTATTCTGGGGCCTAGGGGTATTTTCAGAGCAGAGACAAGACCAAGATCTCTAAATGTCAATTAGAGAGCATCCTACATTCGTCGGGACACCTGTAACAATGAAGGACCCACATTGTTGGCCAGTGACCGCAGTCCCTAGTAGGAGACCATATGTCGGCAATGAGCCCCAGGTCGGCCAAGAGCACATTTACTGAACAGGGACGATGATGGGACCCCGTATGTCAAAAGGTCTATTGTGCTGGTCTGGACCCTCCTGACAATGAAAGGATTCAAGAGAAATGTTAAGAGGGGGTTCTCATGTATAATGAGACAGTGGAGAAGCCTGTGCCAGCAAAGGATACCAGAACCGGACGAGAGATCATCTGTACGATTCCAACCAGGGACCGACAAGGCGAATTAGTGTCTCGATACCAATTATTGGACTTCCTGTGCCAGTAAATAGCCTGTTTGCATTATAGAGGGCAACTGCGCCGATCCGTTGCTAGATGTCTCAGTTTTAGGGCCAGCCGCATCGAGGAGGGAGCCGGTTGTGATGCATCCTTCTGAGGGTCTCCGCACGGTCCTGTGGGCTATCACTAGACTAAAAGCCGCTGGGGACCCCAGATGGGACGTAATGCCCTTCAGCTACTGACCAGAACGTTAAACCAATGCAATTTAGTTGGCTGACCAGTTGATTCTCTGAACGGTTTCAGCAGTTGCAGCATTACGAGCAAGAGTTTTCAGCAGTTGCAGCATTACGGCTTGCGAACAACGTTACGAGTTAGTTGCATGTTTGGTGATGCGGAACCAACATTGCTAATGACATCGAATTTCTCTGTTTGGTTAAGCTTGTTTTGTTCTTGATATTCGTGACGGGTCAATGGAACAACAGCCATCACACATCTGACCTGGCATGACACATAACTAGCCACATCTGTCGGTGGGATCACGTTGTATTATGGTCTTTGTGGACAGATGTTGCAAAATTAAGGGATTTTGATCAATACTGTTCACGGGACCCCATCCGACACACTTTGTAAAGGGCTATTCAGCACCGTTTTCCGTATTGCCAAAGCGAACTTAGATCTTGCGGCAACAAGAGGATCGACCTGATTGATCGCATTCGCCATTGTTTTGTCGCATCTCTCCGAGACATTTCGATCAGAGATTTTCACTGCCGCTCTTTCCATGGCTCTGGTTTGCTTAGTTTTTGGGACATCACGGGGATGTTGAGGCCTCCGCTCGTAGGACGATGGCGGAAAAAACGGTCACATGGCGAGAGTTGCGGGGCCTCTGTACACAATCCATCAACAACATACCGGCGTAAAAGCATTGGACTAAAAAAACGTCCAGTTGATAGGCATTTAACTTAAGAGCATTTCGGCATGATGATGCGCAAGTGAATAAAGAACATTTCAGCTCATTGGTGTTCAGTTGGCATTCAGCTATCGTTTTATCATAATTAATTGCATCATAGAATCGCACCATTTTTTTATAATTCTAGTTAGTATTCAGCTCAGTAGATTTAATTAGCATAGGAATGAGGAACATATTAGCTAATAAATATTTGCCTAGACAGCGTTTCGGAAAATGAACATTCGACTGTAAATAAAGATGCACAAATTTGTTAAGGCTATGCACAATTGGCTTTCGGTTATTGCAGCTTTTCGTCTGAAGTTGAGTACGTTTCTAAAGAAATAAAGAATGCTTCGACAATAAGCATTGAACTAAACAGAATTTCTAGAAATGGCATTCATATTTAGAACATGCCTGCGACTTGGCAATTGATTACTATGCATTTTGACCCATTAAAATTTTGTCAATTTGACACTCGGGAAAGAAGGCATGTCGGCAGATAACTGTCCAATGTTGCTTCCACACTGTTGCAGTACGCCTTTTTGACAAGGTGATAGAGAGACTCGTCGCCAAAAAAAACCTTCTGCTGCATCCATTCTGCAAAAAGACATTCGGCTAAATGCGTTTTGGTTATTTGTCCGGTTACCTATAGGTCGCTATTGCCAGTTTTCGTTTGACGACCTACATTTTAGAAGAATTCATGACTGGTGAGCATGGGTATTTAAAACACAAAAAATGTTTGGGAGTTAAAACCGAAAAGGAAAGGGATCCATTTTATATAGCTGGGCAACACGGTGTAGTTCTTGGGATTTACGCAATGCGTTAGACAGATGTGTCAAGACATTCAATTGTGTGGGATTACGTTGTATTATGGTCTTTGTGGACAGATGTTGCAAAATTAGGGGATTTTGATCAATGCTGTTTGAACGAGGCCATCCAATTTTCTCCCGGCCGTGAGCGGATAGCTCAACAATCTAAACAACAAGCCCCAGCAAACACTCATTGTCAACCTGGACACAACTGCATCCATTCCATGCTCAGCATTCAAGGTGGTCAAAGTCCACCGATGTGGTTGAAGCTTCGCTTCGTTGAATTGATGAAAAATGGAGGGTAACATTGAAACCTGTCAGATAGTATGACACTTAAACACGTACTAAATACATATCGCATCAAGCAATCAATATCTTAACTGAAGCAGTATAAACATGGTCCGCGTCTGAGCAGCTTGGACCGAATGTTGACATGCCCTAAGCAAATTGTCATACCCTACTCATGACTCATACATCCCCGAGGGGGCGCTGGAACCATCGAGCCGCGGGGCTCGGTCGTCTAAACTTTCTGAACACTTAGCATCGACCCCGCGAGCGTTTACTTAAACAAAGTGGCCAAAAATGGTTATCACACTGCTCCCATTCCGGAGAGTTTCTGTCGACCCTGCTTTTGCATGATAGGTATATAAATTCAACCCAACTTGTGATACAATGTACCACGCTGATGCAGCGTAGTCTATATCATTCGAAAGAGCGCCATTCATAGCCATTTGCCGAAAAGCTAACACGTGCTCTCTTAAACTCCTTCGCTACAGCTGTAGCTATATGACATAGCCATCTATAGGCATGAAATCGATATTCCCATCCGTAAATGTCACGCAAACTGACGTAGCCCTCCTCATTTTCCTGCATGTATGAAGCGTGTGTACTATATGCAATTTAGCTACCTTACGCTGTACAGTTGTGGAAATAAAAGGCAGCGTGGGGATAAAGCTTGAACACCCAGGACCGCAAAATGTCTAAAAAAAGGTTGACAAAGTTGCATCACGTATGCACGGACAACCGTCCATGAGAAGGTTGTCACCCAATACTGAATATTATGATGAAGTTGGTGTTCAAGCTCAGCACACGGTGGCACCATTATGAACCCTTCACCCTCCTCCGAAATCCTTAGCCAAAGCGACAAAGTGAGGAAGGGTGTGAAAAGGTGTATCTCTGGCTGCATCCCTAATATTTACGATTCTTCTAAACTCGCTCCGAACTTTTTGGAATGGCTGATTTTAACCAGAGTCCCTTTTTGACAGGTGGCTCTGTCGCGCACGCGCGTGTTTTGTAGGTGGCGCTGGGTGAGCTCAGGGTCGCGGCTGTTTGACGGTTTCCTTCGATAAGTGGAGCAGTTTGCAGGACGTTAAAACATAATTGCCACCGGCCATGATTGCATTTTGTGAGACAGTGCCGCCAGATCAGTGTTGTGCGATGCTGGCGTCTGACAGGTCTCCTCCGCCAGTGTTACCCAGCCAAGCAGCACACTGCGGCGTACCCGGGCCCGTCTGCTAGTTGGTTGATCTGTCAGGGCGACGTCAGAGCAGCTGCGATCAAACTGTGATCAATGGTTAGGCATGAGTCCCTGGCATGATCATGTTCGCAGGGGCTGCTCTGCTTACGTTTTGCGGATCTCATGGTGTTGCGAATAAAACGGATGGCGTATTGGCGAATGAGGCTCCTGGCGCGTCGCCCGTCGCCATGCGTCAGCAGGCGGATCTGATACTGCTGAGCGGCTTTTCTAAAGCAGGTCTGCGACCACCTGGAAAAAATATGAGAACACAGAAGCTGAGCATTGCCCCGAATGTTCACGCTTTTAGATGGTCTGCGAATGTCGGCAGCCGGTAGCCCGCGGGCATGACGGCCTCTGACCTCTGATCTTCGGCAAGTCTGATAATCATACCGACAACCGAAAAAAAGTCAAAATTCGTTGGCTTCGCCGGTTTTTCATAGTCTCATGAGCTCGATTCAGCGTAAGACACCTAAAAAGGGCAGTTAAGTTGATGGATCACCGCACTTCCAGCCTGCATGTTTTTTAAAAATATTTTTGCGCTAGCCGCCGCTGGGTCATGAACAGAAGCAGTAATACTATGCTGCAGATAACGGACAGATCATGCTATCACTCAGATTTTAACGGTTTTTCCGTCAAGCACGTCATGTTATCACTGCAACTTATGAACAAGCTGGCATGAGATGTGCGGGATTCCGGGCTGGAATTCCGACAGAGTCCGTCCATCGTTTGTTAGTTGTTGACACGAAAGGAGAACCTGCAGCTGGTCTTCACCGCCAGCGTGTTTGGTGAATCCGCGGATTCATTGCATCGCTATTTCCGGTCCGCTCATTGCGTTCATCAGCTGTCACGGTTCCCGCCGCCTCCGAGCAGGATCACGGGGATAGGATGGTGACATGCTGCTGTCGCGGCTGTCTCTCGTCACGGAAAAACCATCCGGGCAGCGGTTGGGCAGTGGTGTAGCCAGGGCTTCGTCCATGCGGGCTCCAAATTGGGGCCCGTTCTGGCCCCCACTTTGCGGCTAAACGGACTCTGTTTTTATTCGATGGCTTTTTCAGCTCGAAATCCCATTATGATGCCTTGAAGTCCATCCTTTGATGTTTTAGAACCCCTACGGCCGTGTAAGCTGCCAAAAGGTTTTGAGGTCTTCGGCTTTAGGGAGAGCGTGGCCACCGCCCCGTCCAGGAGAGGGGGCACAGCTCCAACACCCGTCCTGCTTTCATACGCAACTACAGCGGGTGATCTTACATCTGCACCATGGCTGTACCTCTGACACTTGTATTTTTCAGTGTTTTGGGTATTCTGTGTGTGTGCGGTAAGTGTACCGGTATTTTTTTTGTCGAATTTTAGTGTTGCATGAGAGATTGTCTCTCGTCTACAACGCATCGTTGTTGCAACCAACTCGCAGCCCTTTCTTCGCAAACGCGATGTCTTTGGTCTCTCCTGGAACAAAGGATCATCGGCAGGGGTATGGGTGCACCACTACGGGAGAACCATATGTTCCCCTAATTTTCCAAAATAGGATCTTGTTTCCCCAGTTTGTCCCCACCATGCACGTTTTCACGCTCCATTGCAATCCAAAGCGCGGATGCAATAACCCTAACCTCTCCGGACTGCCTGTGCATCGGAGTTATTCGTAGCGCAAGAGCGCGCGGATAGCCCCCCCCCCCCCCCGCAGATCCTTTCTTGCTTTGCGAGCTACGAGCACGCGTTGTAGCATATTTATAACTGCTTGCGTGATAGTGAGGACCAGTGACGGCCTCGCTCGTGTTGGTCCTGTTGAGTTAGGCAAGGATAGATCATACCAGGTTACAGCTTCTATTTGCGAGTAGTACACACTCACCAACAATCACTCCACACCAGTGTCCACGCACTCAATCAACAGCAATATTGTGTCTTCAGATCAAGTAAGCATTATGAGTATGCACGATAGCAAACGATTCGCCTCGTATACTACCTACAAACGGCAACGAGCCATGAACACGTGTTACGAAAAATTGTGCAATATCGCGTCATTACTAAGCAATGAGAAACGAATACCACATCGTATGTTGGGCGGAGCTACCAGGCTTAACCAATCACAGAGAGCGGGATCGCCTTGCGATCTCCAGAACTGACTGATGCAACAGACCGCTGGTGCGGCGTCCAGCCGCCTGTGGTATGTGTTTGCCCCCTAAACTTTTGACAGATACCTTTGATCAAAACTGAGGTGTTGTAATTACACATATCTTACCTAAACTCATGTGAAGGAAGGACCAATGACTGACTCACGAAGCACTAATCCCACCCCCACCCAGATGCCCATTTCCTGCACCAAGAGGCCCGTTTTCTGGTCCAGGGGGCTCTGTTTAGTATAAAGAAGGCCCTTCATTGGCTCGAGATGCCGCCATTTGGAATAAGAAACCCCCGTTCTAAATAAGGAGGCTCTGTCCATATATATATATATCAAGAGGCCGTTATTCTTAGCTTCCGGGGGGCAAAGCTCATGCGTCCGTGGGCCAGTGCGCTGCTCCGGATAAAAATCTCCTGTTTTGGAATGAACAGGCGTTATTCAAAATAATGGTACCCTGTTCTGGAGTATCCAGGTCCTTTGCAGGATTTGGAGGCACATTCGTGAATAGAAAGGATCCTGTTCCGGATTTATGAGGCTCCTCTATGCATTAAAAGGCTCTTTTATGGAACTGGGCGCTCTGTGTTTGGACAGGACGATCCTTTGCTGGGTCGGAAATGCCCTTGTATCAATTAAGAGGCCCCTGTTCCGGGTTTTTGACTGTCAACATTTATCCACTTGGATATTGATGCATCCAATACTGATCATATCAGGGGTACATGCTCGTTATGCCTCTCTTCTACGCTCCCTCCGTTAAATATGACGCTGCCCAGGAGCCCCCCCCCCCCCTCCTCCCAGCAAAGAGACCCATTTTGCTCAGGAGGCCTACTGGAAAGGTCCACCCCCCCCCCCCCCCGCAGCTCAAAATCCGCCCCTGCTCAACCCTGACCTCGAAGAGTACACGAAACATGCCGATCGTCGGCCACGGGCCAGCCGACAGCTCGCGGGAATCATGCGGAAATAATGAATGAGAGATATTATTGGTCGAACCGGCGCTATAGAACTGTAGCTGTAGAGCACTGTAGCTGTAGAACTGTAGATTCTCTCGCAGGTTATCGAGCACCGCCGCCAAAGCTTTATTGACGATGTGACGTGGTGTGACGACCGTAATACCACTAATGCTACAAGGCGCAAGAATAGTGTGGTAGAATATAGATATACTACGTTTGATCAGGTTTGATGTGTAGGGTGGCCCGGTTATAAGTCATGCAATCCTTGAAGTTTTGTCGCAGCACGGTCAGATATTGGGGATTGTAATCATGCTGCATGGAAAAGACCGAGGTCATGTCGGTGCAGCAGCCTAACTTAAGTATGTTAACGTGAGCTGGGCGGCAAGTTAGACATGAGCATTTCCGCCCCTTAGTCGCGGATTTACCTGCCATAAAGGTACTCCCGTACTGCTGTAGCCTGCGTCTCTAATGAAATGGAAAGGAATGTGGGTCTATGTTTAGAATCCCTCCATTTATCTTTCACCGAAATGTGCACTCACAGTGGTAGCTGAAATGTCCCACAAAAGCAGATTTCAGCTCTCCTTCCTTGTCTTCCGAGTTGACGTTTACGGCGTTAGTACTTAGAAGCCGTCTGGGAACTTACCGGATAGTTCGGGTGGTTTGGGCATTTTCCACGGAACGCGCATGAGTGCGTATAACTTTCCGGAGAGCGAACAGCGTGAAGCTTGGCAACGGAATCTTTCAGCGAAATTTTGCAGTGGAAGCCTCCGGTAAGTGAAATTCTTCGACCAGGCTTTACTTGCCGGAATTTCACGCATAAAATTGCAAACGATTCTCAGCTTTGATGATCGAAAAACTGCAGCGACCTTGGATTTCGTAAACTTACCTACAGATCTGACGACGATTTCAGAATTCCACCTTCTGATCTGTCCTGGGCGAAGCAAAAACAGTCCGTGATATTTGGCGCAGGTATAGGTTGTCTGTCTATCTGCGTTTTCCAATGCGACGCCTCGTCTGAGGGCATTGGCCCCAACAAAAGGACAATTTTGTGTGAACTGCGTGGAAAGTTGCAACATTCCGTCCTGATTCATAGGTTATCGATCGTTTTGTTAGTCGTGTCCTTCTTCAAACATGAGCTCGACGACTTTTTGGCCTTAGCTTAAGCGCTGTGGGTGGACAATGCAACCGGCTTCCATATATTGCTTGACGTACTGTCTTACTCGCAAAGCTAGCAGTGCTGTTGTCAGAATAGTGAAATCACGTACTTGTTTTTCATGTTCTTCCTCAGTTGAATACGTCTTTGCTAAGAATGAACATTTCTAGCGATGGAAACATTCTAGAAAAGAATTGGTATCTAGAAAAAACACATAATTTGATGTTTAACAGACCCATTGTGTTTCACTGCTTGTGACCCTTCTAATTCGTTTCGTCATCATCGCCTAGCCGTCCTGCTCACCCCGTGCGTGCTGCTCAGCTCTCACCGTCGCAGGTCCTGTGGGAGAGAATGCAGCTCTGGTCCGGCTGCCAAAGCCAGTGCCAAAATCGATCGCAGTCGATCGATTCCCCCCCCCCCCCCCTCACGGCGTGACTCACGCCGCACTGTGACGCTCTGGGGCGCCGTTTGCCGCCGCCATTACCGGCGCCGCAGTGCCCACGGCCCATCATCGCCCCGCCCGACCACCATCTGTCCGCACTTGTCGTGGCACCAGCCTGATGGCGCTCGAGTTCTGCTGACGTTCTACAGTCACCAGGCGCTGTTCATGACTGCAGTCTCCTCATCGTCCTCACCACACTTGCGTGCAGCGCACTGCCTCGTCTACGCCATGACGGCTGTCGCATATAGCCCGTCAAGGCAGGGAAAACACACGCTTTTTCCTCCGTTTATTGATGCCTATTAATTTACTACATTTTTACACAGATCATAAACCTGTCTGTCTGCTTACACTGAACCAGTCACCTATCTAGCGGACACCGGGGGCCGCCCAATAAACGATATCGAGTCCCAGGCGTCCCTCCCACGTGACCTGGGGGGCCCGGACTTAGCGACGGACACCGGAGGCGACCGGACCGACACCGGACCGGCCCAGACCGGCGCGGCCTCCCGGACGGTCCGCGCTGCACCGGCGCCGGACAAAGGCCAAAGGTCGGCAGGCGTCAGCGCCGCCGGGCGCCGCGCCACCGCACGCCCCGCCTCGCCTCGCCTGCACCAGACAGCTGCGCCAGTCTCGCATTGAGCAACAGAACACAGGTGTGGCGTGCGGCTGGTGCCGGCGCCGGGCGCGACCCGCCGCGCCCGGCGGCACCCCTCCTTCGCTGCCCCGGCGGTGTCTGCGTGAAAGACGCCCCACGCGCGGCGCGCAGTGGGCACGAGGCGGCCGAGCGGCCGGCCAATCGCCGGCCAAAGTGGCACAGTGGGCACGAGGCGGCCAATCGCCGGCCAAAGTGGCACAGTGCACAAATATTGTTGAGCTTCGAGCGGTCGATGGGCGCGCACTGATTCCGGACGCCGGTCTAGCCGACCACCGGCTCTATTATTCATGGGAGACGGCGTGTAATTGCAGCTTTGAGAGCCGAACAGGCGTGCATTGCCCGGCGGCGTCGAATCAATGCACCGTCGCCGGCCGAAAACATATTCAAAACAGCGCGCGCTGGAAATGGGAAATGTGTTTTGACCGCGCCGGACGCGAAAACAGCGCTGCCTGCCGACGGCCGCAGTCGCTCGGTAAAAACAGGCACTTGTAAGGCACCACGCTGTCGAAGGCACTGTTTGGAGCAGCGGTTTCGTCGCGTCAACAAGCGGCAGGCGGCTTCTAGGTGCCGGCGGCGCGTGCGGCGCCGTCGGCCTGACTAGAACGTCCGGCGAGCCGGGCCAAGACTGTGCCGACCGCGCCGCATCGCCACCCCTCATGTCTAGCCTAACGTGGTGCACGCCCGCCTGCGTCCCGGCGCGCGTCTCTCGCCGTGTGTGTGTGCAACTATGTACATCGCTTGCTGTTGTCCCAGCCATTCGTTCTCGCGCGCGCCCGACTGCCGTCGTCCGCCGCGCCGGACGCCGCGCGGCGTCGCCCGCCTTAAACGCTAGTTGCCTACTCTAACAAGTACACATGATCGGTAACGTTAAACAGTGGCCGAGGCAGGCCCCGACTCCGGACGGGCCGAGCTGCCTCCGGCGGTATCGCTGCACTGCGCATGCGCTGTACCCGCGCCGCCATCGCCTGGCACGTAACATACGCGTAGATGTGTGTGTGTATATCAACATTATGAACAATGCCTGGCGGGGAAGCTGTAATGTCCGCCCCGTTTGCCCTGACGGTGTGCTTGAGGTCAGCAGTGGCCTTGACCTTGCAGGTCAGGTGGTAGGGGCCAAGGCCCCTCCACAACATCACAGTTAAAAAATACAGATAGCAATGTAGAAAAAGAAGCTAAAAAGCAAAGCATCTGCGCGAATCGGTACATGAAGAGAAGTCAAAGGCTTTAGAAACTGGACTCTAAAAAGTAGTGGAATAAATGTCCTATTTTGACCGTGCCGCGCCCCTCGGTATTTTGTATAACTGACCACAGTCGCGACCTCCGTTAACAATTAACAGGATTGGTAACGCCTACACCACCAACAATAGAGGACTATGGAAATTTCGGAGTTGCCGAACAAAACGCTGCCGACACTGCGGCGACATCTGTGAGGGGAATCTTATACTAGAGGATGACTCGTCCCGCGGCCAGCGGCCGACTGGGCCGTTGCCGTGGTAACGCTAGCCCCCGCCGCCGCGGGGCACTGCGCCGCCATGTGCGGGGCAGCCGCCCTGTGTCGGCGATGTCTTGCTGGCGGCGCTGGCGGGTCCGGGGCACCTGCCCTGAGGCGCGCCGCGCGACGCTGCCCCCGCCGCGCCGGCCGGACCGCCGCGGCCGGCGGCGATGCCAGCGCCTCTAGCGATGGCCGGCATCACTGCATGCGCGCCTCCTGCGCGGCGGCGGCGGCGGCGGCGGCCGCTGCGTACTGCGAGCTGGCCAGCGAGATCTGCTGCGCCCCCAGAGCCGAGCTCACGGGCACCGGGTACCCAGCGTACTGCGGCATAAACGCGTTCGCTGCAACAGGGGGCGCCACGTTAGAATGCGAGGGACAAGATGACGGCTTACGGGAGACGACTGGCGACATCTTTAAGACGAGGTGCACAAGTCGAGCAGTCGAACGGCACAGCAGTTTCCCGTCACGTCCCGTCATCACAAAGATCCCAAATTTAGCAGCGACCGGTTCTTTTCTAGCCGTGACTTTGCGAACCCAGCGCGCATTATCGTTTGTGCAGTGCAAAATCATCCGAAGATTATGTTGCGCACGAAGCCACACAGCCTTTAAACGAAGGGAAATAAATTCAAAGAATTGATTAGTATTATCGGTGTGCATACATTATGCATACAAAGCCGTCATTACAGGTGTAACCGAGTCGTCAGCACACCTGAAGCTCCTGCCGCTTCTGCGGGGCAGCCGGCCCAATCAATGGCGAGTGGCCTCTCGGCAGTCAAGCAGGGCCGACCACAGCCCCCCTCCCCTCCCCTCGCCCTACGCCTATCCCGATCGATAGCTTCAAAACGCCGCTGAAAGCAACATCTGTGTCGCGGCCAGCACTCGTCGGCTGGCAGCGCCCCTGGCGGCCGACTCGGGAAGCTGACGGCCACGCGCCGCTCGGTCGCCGCCCAATGTGTTTTTAAGTACGGCCGGCGAGTTACATGGCGGTAAGTAATGGAGGCCGGCTTTAGTGGCGCGCGGCGGTGCTTAAATCTATACACGAGTGGCGGCGGCGGTGGCACGCGCTAATGGCGGTCGTCAGGGGTGACGGGGGTCGGAGAGGCCAGGCATGCCCGGTGCAGGCTGCCGGCGTTGGACGGATATCACCACCGCTCAAATCGCGGTGCCGAATGGCCTCGACGCCACTGCGACGCAGCGAGTGTCGTTTCCGTGGTGGACGGCGAAGGGATGGATGGGACTCGAGGTAGTTAAACTTGTGACGCAACCTGACACTAAAGCAGCCGCCACCGCCACGGGTGACCTGCTGCATACCACAACAAAACGCCTCACAAGTCAGATCTTAAGCGCGGGTGTCATTGGCAAAGCCGGTTTTCGCAGTCAAGTGGGCCTGCTCAAGAGCTTCCAAACAAACGGGGAAATTACATGCATTCAATGCCGCGCATTCAAATAATTCGTTTGGTTACGAGCGGCGTTTCGCTGCACGCCAGGGGGGGGCACTCTGTAAACTTTCGGGGGGGGGGGGCAGTATTCCTCCCAAATACCTTCTTGACCTACACCCATGTTAGACCAGTCTGCAATAATTGGCAGAGTTTTCACGCAATAATGACGCCCGGATTGAGACAAAAAATGCACTGAAATATGTGGCAGTTTTCAAGTAAACGGTGGCTGGTCACACCCGCCTGTCTGCGCAGCTTCCCATCTAAAACCGGAGTTTCACGTAAAGGCAATCGGTTTGTCTCAGATTTCTACCAATTATTTGCGAACCTGATGTAGATACTGTTGAATAAGGGCGCACGTAAGATTCTACAATCGGCGTGGGGGTTGGGGTGGGGAGGGAGGGGGCACAGCCCAAAAATGAAAACCAAGTTAAGCGTGCCGCAGGCCTGTTTTTTTAATATTGACACTGAGATCCTGAACATAACTGGCCGAAATAAGGAGATACGTCTGCTTTTCGGGTAGGTTAGGTCGTCTTTACCGAATGAACCCCAACCGATTCGAAAAAGGGGCACGCCTGTTGCAGACAATCGTTTTTGCCGGGTGGAACGGGTCTGCTCATGGTCACCTTTGAAACGCCCACCACATTAACTTACATCAATGTCAATCCTAGGAAGACGCACTCGGCTCTTTACGGACCACACGCAACTCGCGGAGGTGTAGGAACGGCGTCATTCAGCAGGGCTGCCGCTTTCCACATTACGACACAACTTTCACATCAACTCATGATAACGCGCGGAAAGCCATAGCCCCAAACCGGTTTCTACCCTCGCCCCTATTTGTGTCACTTGTCCTCCCACACTGTCGCCCCCACGCTCCCCCACCGTCACTCGTCACTTGGCCTCCCACACTGTCGCCCCCATGCTCCCCCACCGTCACTCGTCACTTGTCCTCCCACACTGTCGCCCCCACGCTCCCCCACCGTCACTCGTCACTTGTCCTCCCACGCTGTCGCCCCCACGCTCCCCCACCGTCACTCGTCACTTGGCCTCCCACACTGTCGCCACCACGCTCCCCCATCGTCACTCGTCACCTGTCCTCCCACAGCGCGCATGTCTCCGACGGCCGTACCTGCTGCCACCTGTGACGAGTAAGGGTCGGCGGCGGCGGCGGCGGCGGCCGCTGCCTGGAAGCTGGCCGCGTACGGCTGGTAGTCGTACATCTGCTGGCCGGCGCTGGGGCTCAGCGCGCTGGCCGAGAGGCCGGCCAGCAGCGCCGGGTTCTGCGACACGTACGGTGACTGGTACATGTACTGCGGGGGCTGCAGCCTGCCGGAGGAGACACGGGGCGTCAAGAGCAGGCGACGGGCGCCCGGGCAGTCCAAGTGCGGCTCTTGTCGCCATGGGTGATGTCTGCGGATCGCAGGTAACGACTCTGTTCACATGATGATACCTCCCAGTGGCGTAAGGCAGGAGAGGGCACAGGGGGAACGTGCCCCGCCGCCTTAGGTCCAGAGGGGAAGTCCGGCCCCTGGGGCCCGATCATCAACACGCGCCCAGGTGAACGGCTGAATGTGACGCCAGTGGATTGGGGTAAATGTGAAATTCTCTTGAGATTCTATGAGTGTCAAAAAATACCTCTTAAAAAGTGAAAAAGTAAAAAGTTCTGCAATAAAACCGATAAGTTGTTGACCTCTGTCTGATCTTCACACATATTCCAATGTAAACCCAATTGGTCGTAATCCCACACTAAACCGTCTTCTTGTCTAAAAATATAGAAACGCATGGCTTCCTCCAACACTCCGTACCGTATCACATTGAGCGATTTTCTTGCAGCCATTTTCCCTGGCAGCCATGGCCTGGCTTCTACCTTTCACAGGTCAGCGACCTTGAGGGGCACCTACAATTTCTCACACAAAAAGACGGGCTATTAAATCGCCTACATGTAAACAAAGTTTGACGTGGCTACGTCACACTGTTCGGAAATTATTTTAGGAAATATTTCGGGATCAAACTGACCCTCTCCATCCTCGCACGACTTAAGTGCACAATTTGGAGGTCGTATTCAGGAGTCAGGCCTCAAATGACAGTCAAAGAGCCCTAGGAGCTCGCTGTCCTCCCCCTAGAGAGCATTCAACGCTACCTGGCGCTGAGAAAGTCCTTAAAGCGTCCAAAAATAAAAGTCCCATAGTGTCGTCCTCATTGTTAGGGCCGCATATGGCCCCCATAATGCGGAGCATTTTCTTACTCTCTTACATCTGTTTGCAACCATTCCGTGCCAAACCACGATGGCCTTCGCCACATACCCATCAACGAGCATACGCGGTGGTTTGTTGCAAGCCTGCAGCGCCCAGACCAGACCGGAAGCGGGCCTCTTCCGGCCGCTGCTGGCAGCCACCGGAAGCCTGGTCACAGTAGCCCCCACCCACCAGCGGCAGCGCACGCAGGCTCCACCGGTATGTACTGGGCGCCACATCAGCACGCGCGCGGCCTCGCGGTCCATCATAAAAACCGCGTGGAGAGCGGAGCCTGCCGTTTGGTGCATTCCTGCCCCCCCCCCCCCCCCCTCCCCCCTCCCCATGTTCGAGCCCCAGACAATGTAGATCGTCCAAAGGACACTATGATGGCATCTGGTGTCAACAGTGAAGCTGATGAACGATACATTACCAACGGCAGGAAGTTTCCACCACAAATCATGCACGCACTCTGTTCTGCCACCGGGTTCCCAGCAGTCACTGGGCACCAGCCGAGCCAGTGACCACCACACATCAGTCACGAGGGCACGCGCCACACTCTCCGGCGCCGACGCCTGAGCCCCACCAGCTATGCTGAAGACCAATACAAATCAGCTGGGGGCGGGCATTTACGGCGCAGGATGCCCCGCTGATTGCCGCCACTGATCCGCCGCCATAAATAAATGACCGATCGCACCGGCCGGCATTAATGACACCAATCCGGGCATATCGGGCTGAATTATGCACGCCGCCATCGCGGCTTTCATGGGGGTCGCGTGCGCGAAGCATTCCGCCCACTCGGTGAGCGGCGCACCCAACAGCGCGGCGGTGCATGTCAGCTCTGCATCGGGACTCGTCGCGAAGTTCAAGTTCGGGTCAAAGGCAGCGCCTGAGCGTGATCGGTCAGGCGGTGAAATTCGGTGATTTAAGCGGCCTGGTGAGAGCTTGCTAGAGAAACGATGAATTAAGTGAAACGCTGAGATAACGGGAGTGATGATCGAGAGTAACAACCTGAGCCAAATCTGGCGTAAGTAGAAACCACGAAACTAGAAATCGCGACAGCGTAAACCATCACAAACCAATACCGCAACAAGCCATCACCATTGACGCGTCTGCCAGTCTTCAGATGTTGGATATCGGGCCTACGAATGTAGCTTTTTAACCCGGCCTGATCTGACTCGCAAGAACCGCGGCGGGTATCTGCGGGCTAGATCCCTGAGTGCCGGAGCGGACCGGACCGCCGGCTGACATTTTGGGGAATTGACGCAGTTTGTGTCTTCCTTGACGGGAAGCATTTACGCCCACGCATGTCCCAACCACTCCAGCCGTCACGCACCGTATGTTGGATGGCTTTGCTGAAGGCGCACTTCTACACACCACTCGCTTGCCGATACTCGGGCGGGTCGCAAAAATCTGGCGACGCTGACAAACACGAGCTAAACAAACCCATTCTACAGAGAGTAGCTGTTGGGATCAGTGGCACCACAACCGGTGCGCAGGCACGCAACTTAACTCACTGGCCACCGCATCTTAACTGACAGGCGGACCAGCGGACCCTTAACTGACAGTCAGAGCGGATCGCGGCACACATGATCACTTGAAACAGATCCCGTCGTATCATATATACGCAGCTAGTAACAGGGTGCGGTGATTCCTCGAAACTTGACGGGTCAGCAGCGACAGCCAGAGCAACCTACGCCGGCTCTTGCGCTTCGCTCCGACCTGTTCTGGTCAGCTCTGCCTTGTTCAGATCTGTTCACGCGTGTTCTGGCTCGCCCGTCAGTTTAGCTACAGTGGGCAGTTGGTTTCAGGTGTGAACGTGAACCGGTTGTGCACCTACTGGTCCCAACAGTTGCTCCCTCAGAACTTAAATAAATTTGTAAAGAAACTGTTCGCTCTGCTTGCGTTTGACGGCGCCATCAGGACACCGCGATCCGACCCCGCCGCCACTTAATGACCGGTGCGTCATGGTGTAGGCGCGCGAGTACCGATAGCGGCAAGTGTGTAGAAGGGCACCCCAGCGAGGCCATCCAACACACGATGCGTGACAGCTGGGGTGGTAGGTACATGCTTTGGCACGTGTACATTGTTCACTTTTTAACATCAACCTAGCACCTCGCGCTAACTTTAATCCTCAGCCTGCGCGCCTGCACACGCGAGAGCAATCCATCACGCGCCAGCCGCCCCGCCCCGTTTCGCCGCGGGCGGCCCGCCGTGCGCCGTCCGGCTCGTCCCCTCGCATGACGGCCACACTTAACCAATCAGGGTATTTGCTCAAGATTTGTGAAGCCGCCGCGCGCGGTTACGTCACGTGACGCACCGTGTCCCGTGACGCGGTCACATCGCTCCCAGTGATGGGGGCGGTCCGGCGGCCGCCGCTCCCACCGCCCGCAATCGATGCGCCGTCGGCGACGGCAGCGATGACGGCGGCGGCGGCGGCGGCAGCGGCGGCGGCGGCGGCGGCGGCGGCGGCGGCAGCAACACACCTCGGCCGCTTGCACAATCACATACAGAGCCTGGCAATCGATGGCAACGCGGCGGCATTAATCTTGGCCGGCCAGTGGACCGCGCGAATAATGGTCATTGTTACTGCAAACCAGGGTCGCGTTTGTCCCATAGGGTCTGGCGGGCGCTTGGCCGGGCTGGTTAGTTTCAATGCTCCATTCGCCGCTAACTGCCCGCCGGCCAAGCTATCAATGGTGCATGCGCGGCGGCCCGTGTGCAGGTCATTCATCATGGCCGCCGAAGCAGGGCCGAAAATGTGTCGTGATTTTTCACTGCAGACCTGAATCGGACTGAGTCGTTTGGTAGATGGATCAGCATTGCAGAACTGGGCCATGGGCGCCGATATAGACCGGGGGCATTGGCGCTAGCCCCCACCTGGAGCGGAAAGTGGCGTGTGCATAGATTTACAGCCCCGCGAAAGCACACGACTTCCTCGTCAGGCATATGCATGACGTTAAATCCACGACCAGAAATTCCGTATAATTCGGGGAGCAAAGCGAACTCACCCAGCAGGAATGCCCGTCTTCGGTAGACCCAGGTCAGAGGTCACAACGTCCACGTACCGTCATCTGGTTTAATGGTTATGAGTGGCAGCGACTCACTGCGTTACGAACGGCGAATGACGCTCGTAAATATCGCATCAAAACGCTCAAAGTCTTGAGCCTCACTTAATCCCTATTCCACTTTCACATACGGCGGTAGCGGGCTGTGACACCACCATCATGTAAGCCGAAAGAGCACGCCGTCGCGTACCATAGAAAGCGCTGCACGCTCGCTGAGCACTGATTGATGAGCGTTTGCTAACATGCACGGCATATGAGCCCATTTCCAGAGCTTGCAATCCAGATGAAGGAGTCATGGCATAAAAGCGCAGTTGTCATTTGCTTAGTTGTTCTGTTGTTTGCCATTTGTTTGGTTCAATCTCGCTACTTAAAGGAGTGAAATAAAATTCTGTGACGTAGAATGTTGGTGACAAATGGCAGTAGTCTACCTGCTGTAATGAAGCCAGGAAAGCAAGATCCCAAACGTGGAGGTGTCTGCGCCATCCTGCCCCTAATCACGGTCCAGTGAGCCGCGCTTCGTCTATGCCAAGGCAAACGGAGGGTCACAGCCAATCCAACAACAGACAAGCTCGTTAAGTTTCATATCTGCGCAGCGGTGGGCATCATGCTCTCCTACATATGTTGTTTCCCTTGTCCAGAACAAGCCGCTCGTCATCACCGACGTGCCGTCATCTCTCCGGCGCGTGCGTTCGTCAGGCAGAGCCCCCCCCCCCCGCCGGGGAAGGGGCCCCTCCCCGGGGGCCCTCCCCGGCCCCATTGGCCTCTCCGCACGGACGTCACTTGTCTGTTCTCCCATGATCGCGGCTCAATAACACAACCACCATCGATCGCCGCATGCATTATGGAGTGGGAGAGCGGGCCTCAGCGGACGTCCAGCCGGCCAGCCGGCCGCCTACCCCGTCCCCTCCTCCTCCCCCCCCCCCTCACACACACACACCTGGGCACGACTACGGGACCCGAGGGCCCCGGGCGTGCGCCGCGCTCCACGCGCCGCAGGGCTTCGAGCCGGCGGTTGCGCCTCATCAGCGGGGTGAGGATCTTGCATGGTACCAGCTGGGCCGGCTGGACGCTCAGCTGTGCGCCAGGCAGTCACGGTACTGGATACCCATGGACTGACCCGTGCCGGTATTATTGTCTCCCAAGCGGAAAATGTAAATGCAAGATTAGCGCAAGCGTAATTTGCTCTCCCCTCGTTCTAATGATAGGCGGGAATAATTAATGAAGTCGCGTGCGAAGGCGGGTATGAGAACGCTGATGAATTATTTCCTTTCAGCGAGCGCCCAGGGACATTCCAATCGCCGCCGACCCCTGGCCGATGCCGGGTAGGCTGCGCCGGCGCTCCAGGCCGCTCGCCGGCGCAGCATACCCCGCAGGATCAGTTCCGCGGCGACGCAGGCGATCGGAGACGCCGGCGCTTTACATACAGCGGTGCACCGCGGCGTACTGCGCTGTGCACGTGCACAGTGTGCACTGGTCGCTGCAGGCCCGGCGGCCGACCGACCTGTCAGCGGCGGTCACGCCTGTCGGGCTGACGCGACGGGCCCACCCGAACTGCTGACGCGCGGGGAGGCGCGGACGCGAGCCGAGGTAGGACTTTTGACAGTGCGGCGCCAGCAGTCACTGGTCCCAAACCAGGGCAATCCTGCCAGCGTCACTGACGGAACTGGTGGCGGGCAGGGGCCACCCCAGCTCGGTCGCTGCCGCATAGTAATGGTAGAAATAGCCGACGGTGCGTCACGGCCTGTTTGTACTAGAGGAAACGTTGGGTTCTTTCTCAGCACGCAAGTCCCATCGGTGGTTATCTGCCACCTCTTCACTACGCGTCACAGCTCTCAACCGCTTATTGAAATAGTACCAGTGAAATTCGTGCGCTGCCCACGACAACACTATTCTGCAGCCACGCGGGTGCGCCCGGTGACGCGTGGTGACACCCCGCCGGCGGTGGGTCCGCCAGCCGCCATCCAGAGCCCCCCCCCCCCTCCCTCCCCCACCTGACGGGTCTCCGAGCAGACCGAGCCGTCCGCCAGCGGCGATTGCACACAGAGACCCCTCCCCCCCCCTCCCTCCACGAGACGGAGATTGTCTCTGACAGGTCCCAGACACAAAATACCGGCTTATTTGCTAAGCCGGCGGGCAACTCCGCGCGGTGCTTGCTTAGTGTCACGCTTCGTCGGATCAGACTCCGCTAGGGCACTCCGATGTTTGAACAGCATGAATTTTGCACAACAAAGTCAACCGTCGCCTAATCATGGTATCAGCAGAGCTTCCATTACTTATGATGCGCACGTAAGCTTGACTGAGAACGCAGCGGAGCCTAGTTGGGCTGATTCTATCGCGACTTGGAAACGTGCTCTGTAGTTGAAATGCAGGCAACACTAGTGGCAGCTACTACCGGCGATCACTTGCAGCGGAGCAATAAACCGAGAAAGGACATGGTGTTTGAGAAACTGCTGACGACGTGCATGTCTATTGGATCACTGATGGTACGCAATGCTAGAATATGCACAGAAGCGTGGGGTAAAGTGATGCAAGTCTGAAACTGAGATAAGTTCTCACGGCGTCGGCTGAGCACCGAAGCCAGGTGTTTTTCTCGTTCTTGGGATCCACATTCCGTGAAAGATGTGTGCCTTCGCTGCAGACAAGGGCGTATTCCCTTTTCACCAGGGAAATGACACCCTCATGGCATGACGAAACCAACACCGGCAATCGTGAAGCCCGTATCGGTCCAAAAGTATTCAGACAGCAAAACGGCCGTTTAAAAGCTCCCTTCCGAGTACGCCTAGCCGGCGCGTGGCCGACTGACGCCGGCGCCGGCTTCTGCGACGCAGGCCGCGGCGGCCATGTTGGCTGCCGTGGCGCCGTTGGCGGCCAGTTCCGGGGCAATTAGACGTGATTTCGCGCCACGTGGACCGTGCCGTTCCGGCGCATACATCAGACGCGTCCCGGGCGCCGTCTCAGTGGTTTCAGTCACGACCGGGCGGTCCGCGTCGTTCGCGAGTCGTCTGCGCCAACAAAAGCGGTCATTTATCTTGACCGCGTGCGTGGAAATGCGTTCTGGGCTCGCGTACAGAATTCCTATGATCGACTATGAGCGTCGTGACCACGATCCCTGTGCCAGTAACCCCGGTGAAACGAAGTTAACGTACCAGGGTGATTAAAAATGGCACGGCTTTAACGTCATGAGGCAGCGTCAGCTTTTTATCACAAAGTGCATGCAGTTTCCGGGTTGTTGTACCGTGAGTATTCGCGCAAAATTGCCACAGCAGCCGAAGCGTCCCTAAAACCGAATATCATCGCACTATGATTATTCACGACCAGAATTTCGGAAAATGCATACATGCATGGGTAGCTTCATTTTTGTGACAGAATACAACGGAATACCTATATAAAAATACTGTATCATTGACAATCAGAACAGAAAAGCTGGCGATGTCAAAACTCCACAAAAGAACAAATAATCCATAGCTGTAGGAACAAGGTTTCAAGTAGCCAGTTTTCCCACTCTTCGTGAAATCTATAAAATATACCCAGTGAAAACAAAAGACAGCAGCCGTGCTCAACCACATGCAAGGAAAGAATTAGTCTCCCAATGCTCTCCCACTTCCTCACAAGCTTTAACGTCCACAAGAAATATCAATTTGTGCGACGCTCCACCGTCCCCGAAACCTCCCGTGCTGTCGCTCCTAACGTGGCCAATCTGGACTCTACCACGCCCTTCCATCACCTTACACGCCACCGCACAACAACCAAGCTAAATCTGTCCGGTGTCCACGCGCCACGTGGCCGGTGGCGACATGGGCTCGCTCGCGCGGCGGGGGCCGGCCCGAGCCTCCTGCCAGTCGCCGCATCGTTTGACCGACGGTCCGACAATAGCCCACCAGTGAACCGGCCAGTGACCCCCTGCCCCAGCGGCAGCACACGCATCTGGCCTCGGCGCCGGCACAGGGGCTGCCAACTGCCCAGCTCGACAGGCGCATCTGAAACAGACACCGGCGCGACTACGGCGAGCGACCGATGGCCGTCTTTGAGCCGCTCCTTGAGCTGACGCGAAGGCTCAGCAATGCATGCGACCGCAACGACACTCCTGATCCATTCGCAGCTGACGTACGGCCGGTTTGGGTCAGAAATGCGCGCTTTCGTGCATGTGGGATTCCCGCTGCTTGTTGGAGCCTGCAGACGCCACCGGCGATCGGGTTACAGAACCTCTCGCGTGTCCTGCGGAAGCGGAGGGCAAGCGCCTCCCTCTCCCAGCATCCGGCACACGACCCTGGCCGTTCGCACGTGATGGTCGTGATGGTCGCCGACACCAGACTACCTCTCCCAGCGCCAGGCGTCGATGAACGGCCGCACCGCGATCCTGAGGCAGTTTGCGCCGGTATGCGGCGGTCCTGCGGCGGTCCTGCGGTAGTCCTGCGGTAGTCCGGCTGGCGCTCCGGCTGGACCAGCCGTTCGGCCCCGGGATCAGCACCACAGTCGACACGACTCGGAGCAGCGAGGCGGCGCCGTGGCCGAACGAGCGGGCGCGCGCTGAGCTCTCGCCTCCGGAGGGAGGGAGCAAGGAAAGGCAGAAGGAAAGATGGAGAGGGAGGGGTAGGGAGGAAGAAAACCCAGCATAATACCAAACGAAAAATAGATCCAGCGTGCAGCGTTTCAAGCATTATATGCATTGTTTCTTTTTCTGAACAGGAACCGAACCACAGAGGATGCGTGACGTTACGACTTCCAGCGCACGTCAATGCCGACAAAGTAGTGCCTGCCACGCTAGCCAGCCGGCGGCCGCATGCTTTCATACACGCCAGACCCGCGCGGCCGCAGTCGTAAGGCCTGGCTGCACCGATCCATCCACCCGGCCGGCGGCCCGGCCGCCACCTGTATTCTCCAGCCGTCCATCGGCCACGGGCCATTGGCCGGCGACCGCTGCAGAGCGGGTGGCGATGACCGCCGGCCGGCCGCACACAAAGCGGCCACAAAGCCGGCGCGGCGAGCGGCCGTGATTTATCGTGAGGCGCCCGCCGCGCGGCCGCGCCCGGCCGGCGCCGCGCCACCCGCTCCAAGCGCAGCCCGCCGCCGGCCGCCCGCCATTGTAGCGGCCCGGGCCGCCCGCGAATAAACGGAGCCAACTGCGGCCGCCTATTGATTTTGGAGCGGCGGGCCGGCCGACTGCGGCCGTACCGACTGCGGCCGGCCCGGCGGCGGCGGCGGCGGCGGCGGCGGCGGCGGCGGCGGCGGCCACCTGTCCCGGTCAGCACCAGGTCAGCGGGGGCCGGCGGCGCGGCCGGCGCGGCCAGACAGGCCCCGCTGTCGCGAGGGTGTCCAAAGCCAGAGCCGCGTTTGATGCTCGCGCCTCGTTCGACCCTGACCCCCCCCCCCCTCACTTCCGTGTCTTCAAGCTGTCGCTGCTGTCCGCAGGCCCTTTGTTAAACCCTGTTATTGGACACCAACGTGACGGGTCGTTGCTTTCTTTCGTGTTTGATTTGTGCAGAAGGCTACTTGAAGCACGGCTCTGCGAATGGTCTAGAACAGTTCGTTACGCTCAGCTTTGCCAAGGCAATGTACTTGTAGACATTTTTAATTACCGCGTTTCAAGGCATTTGAAACGTCCATTAGGATTTCATAGTTACCGTGGCAACAGCAACAACCAAATTATTTGCAGCCTCAGAGTATACTACCCATTACATGCAGGATTCCGGCCAGAACAACCGATGGGAATTTCTACGTGACCAGCACGCCATTAGCAACTCGCTCGCGGTCCCCAACGACCAAAAGCACGGCCGGC
>NW_023595946.1:0-25000 GCF_011947565.3 Pollicipes pollicipes
TTCTTGGTCGGGCTGTGACGGCAAGGGATGGGTGCTATCTGCCCACATGGCTCCCACCAACAGCGCTTAGTGGCAGGGGTGTAGTTCGCAAAATGAGTTGAGGCAGAGGGCTGGCCTGTGAAAAGCGACGGAAACTGCCCCAAAATGCACTAATAAACGGGCTTTTCCCCAGATTTAGCACACCTTCTTCTCAGAGTTGGAGAGGGTTGGAGCCAAAGTTGGGCGCCGCTGGAGCACCCTCCCCACCAAAAAATAAAATATGCCGTCTATGCAGTGGTGTGCGCTGTCCCAGCAAGGCACGAACTGTTTTGACCAGCATCGTAGCTTTTCGCCGTGCTTTGTCTGCAAGTTGCATAAACGTCGTATTGCGGTGTGTGGAATTTGAGCAGCTGTGCCAAGTTTCTGCTCTGTTCTTGGAAATTCTCTTCGCGCTGGATACCGTTGACTTGCCACAAGCAAGGCCCAACACAGTCATCAGCTGCAGGGCTCTGCAAGACAGATCCGAATCGACCGGACTCGAAAACAATGCTCCAAGCACATGACGACCGCGCCTATAAGAAAGAGTGGGGAGAGTTGCATCATTTTTTATACTAGGCTTGCTAATACCATAATTATCGTTGATAGGACTAAAATTGTTGTATGTTCAGGCAGCAACAGCCTTGGGCTGCATATATATAGTAAGATTTTGGAGAGCACGTCTTCGTTGTGAGATAAATGACTTCAGGATGCACCGCTTTCAAATAATACAACCAGCTTTAACTTGGGTGAATGATATCGAGCGGTGAGGCAAAATGTATTGATGTGTTTTTGCCAGCGAGCAGGCAGCGAGCGTAAGCGAGCTGAACGCGTTACGATAGTGAACAAATTACGCTCACATTTCCGATGTCATAATTCGTTGTGATTAAGACATTACAGATTTTGCCTTTTTAATCGGCCAGTGTTTGTTTTACAGCTACTACCACGTCGGCTTTAGTTGCAGGTAAGAAAGATGCACATTGGTACTGTAAATACCGTGTATAGAGGACAAAGGTCATGACAATCATGCCGTCCATCATTTACAGCACATCACCAATGGCATCGCTGTCAGTAGATTGCATCACTGACAAACGTGCCCCACGTACAGCTGATACAACACGTACCGGCCGAAATCTTGCAAGAAAGCTCGCTACACTCCGAATGCTGGCTAGCAGATGCCAAACGTTCTGCAGCATGTGCGGCACATGCACGACCTCGCGATTTGGTGGCATTCAGACTAGCTTAGCTATGCCGTGAGACTTTAAATTCGCGTTTCCACCGATCGCTTGAGTTTCCAACAATATGGAAAAATCATTTATTGCGTTCACCCCAAGACGCGTGAACGAATGCTGCCGGAAGTACAGTGAGGGACGGAGGACGCTGTTGTGCGCCAGCTGAGTGACTCAAGACTGTCCGTGGTGGCGTAAATTTAGAGTAAGTTGCCCAGATGCTATTTTAACGTGGTACAATTCTCTCCATTGTACCCTGCTACGTATTTCCTTATCGACACATATTTCACTATATTTTCGGCATCTGGCAGCACTTGAAACGCACCCTGACGCATAGCAAAGCAGTAGAACGCACAATAATGTCTATGTGCATTCTTGTTCGGAGGATATTTTCCTGTGTAAGCCGCCGTGACGACGCATTTGCTCATCGAACATCTTACAAGGATTATGCGAACGAGGAAAAAGGTATATAAAACAATAGAGATAGCCTTATTCCTCGGATAAAAATCAGGAGAATGGGGATATGGATGGCTTTTTCTCCGAGGAATAAGACTAGCACTACTGTCTTATCATGTGAATAATGTTCCGCCCGCAAATGCACTGAACAACTTACGAGGGAAAAGGTGTTACAACTTAACCACTTTGATTCTAGAGTACTTAAGTGTAATGCCGTATGATGACGTTTCTTTGGGACCACAGGATTGCGTCGTGATTCGAAACGGGATTTGCTTTGATAAATAAGCTGTACGAGCCTGAGCAGTTCTAGGTCGTGAAACTTTTTGCCGGAACGTGTCGGATAAACACTTGCAAGTTGCTACCCAAAGACATATTTGAACTGTGAACAGCTTTCAAAACGTGGAACACGAACTCTTACACTGTTGTAAGAATAGAGCGGTTGCATTTGGGCTAAGAGCTTCAGGCATATTCGTACAGGAACATATGAGATATTGGACGGAATAACGGAAGGTAAGGACATCAGAATCTTAAGCACTGAACTATGTAGCGTGCATACTTTCAGCGACATAAGATATTGAGGCAATTGCCCTCGATTAGAAAGGTAATGAAGAGATTCCCCTTCCATTCATTTGCGTTACTCTCATCGTCTTGTATCCCTGATGAGCGCCCTATACCGTTGACGAAGATCTATAGCCTATGCCTATCATCACAACGTCGCGTTGCTCTTTACGACTTAGGATGTTAATTAAAGGCATTGCGTGTCCATAGGTCTGTTTTACGTCTACTTTTTTTATTCGTATCGTAAAGCCGTCAATTTGTCCCGTCGCAGCAGATACTTCCGCATCACCGTTTCGTCCCGAAGTCGCCGCAGTACTCACATGCGTGCAGGTCAATGTCGGCAGGCAGACCCCCGTCAGCGTGGGAGAGGTTCTGAGGCGGCATGGCGTCTGCTCCTGTTCCACTGCTCTTCCACCGTCTTCCACTGCACACTGAACGCCGACCGGCACTTTTATTCGGGTCGCCCGCCGTGCGTGACGTCAGAGATGTGACGTCACCACAGCGGCGCGTGCTGCCCATACCGGCCGGGGCATTGGGCCAGCGTTAGCTGTATCGGTAAGAGGGCGAGGCTTCCTCTGAAAACGCGGATGCTATTTGTCCGGCATACGCGGGGTTAGAAGCCGCCGGCCTGCGCAGCCTGGCTACCGAATGTTACTATTCTGGTATCTGGGTGCTTATGGTTCTTGCACCCTAATACATTTGTCTCTGAATGTCTAGAAACATTGAAATGTTAGCTTTGTCTTTTCTGTCAGCGCACTTATTCCCACCAGACAGTTATTAAGGTGTCCTCCTCTTCGATTTTTTTGCGATGGCGTCGAGCACGCTGTGAACATGTTCGAAACCAATTGATCGCTTCGGCTGATCCCGACCGTAAAAGACACGTAATTGTGTGACTCCAGTAAACTTATTTGTTGCGCGGCAGGCCACTGATGACGGCATAACTGAACGGAAAATCTCCATTCTTAGAGCTACCCAATGAGACAGAAAAGACTGATCGAAATGCTGTCACATGGCAGATGCATCGTTTATACTTGTATTAGCGCTAGCTGAACACTGCGTCAGGTTCAGCTGGACGGGAAAAATGTGGACTGTGTTGCTCTGAGATACCCCTCAGTACACCTCATTGTGCTTGCCTTGGCGCGTGATGCAATCCTCGCGCATGCGTGTTGTGCGTAGCGAATGATGTTAGAACACCACGTCATTAGACATGTGCTATGGTGTGTCTGTGCGTGTGTGTGCGTTGTGGCTCTTAATTCGACCCGGGTGAAAAAGTCACTTAGGCCTTTCATCGTGAGTGTCAGCTCATTGCATGTTTTTCAGGTCTGTATTTCAAAGGGCAGTTCACAGAACGTCTGTGTCGTGGCATTTGCACAGTGGGCAGTAACTCAATTGCGTACCACGTGAGCGTGGCCCGAAGATCACGTTAACTCTAGGATAAATATCCAATCATATAGTATGTATCCTGAATGATATGTACCACATATGATATGCCTTCTATAGGACGTATCACGATCATGCTGTCCCAGAAGATAAGCTTCATATTAAATAAACGTTCCGTACTTTTGTGATTCGCAGCGCAGCTATCGTCGAGTTTGGTTCCAAATCATCACACGCGAACAAGAAGCAAGCTTAACACGCGCTCGGGTGGGGGTCAAATTGCCCCCCCCCCCGAAGGTTTTTCCAGAATGGTTTCCGAACAGCGGGTAGAAGTCACGCCAAATTTTGCATAGCTGTAGACAATTAAATAGCGGATGGTTTAGAATCAAAATTTTGATTTTCCTCGTAAGGTCGCTGACCTATGGCAGGTCAATGTCAGGCCACGGTTTCAGCGATATCAATATCCAGCGAATCCTTCAATCTGATCCAAGAACGGAGTGTTAGGCAAAGCCATGCATATCTGAAATGCTTTCTTAGGCAACACAACAGTTGAATGAGCAAATTAAATTGACCTAAGGTTAGATATAATGGTCACAATAAGGTTAAACCAACCTCTTTGATTACTCTTGGGTTTGTTGTATGGTATAGTTTCTGGTGCTCATTTCGAGTTTATTGATAGCAGGAACCGCATTATACATCATCCATCGACTTCTTAGAAGTCAGAATAGGTCATTAACTTAAAATGACCCGGGTCAAAATTTTGTTTTAGGAACATACTACCTATCGTAATCTTTGTCTCTTAGTCAAATGTAAAACTCAAAGCAATCTTGCATGATTTTGGTCACCGTGACCTTCAAAAGGTCAAGAAAGTCGCCGACCTTTAATGAGAATGTGACCTTTTGTTTAGAAACGGTTATTTATGTTCTGGGGCACTTTGGAGACTAGCCTGGAACTTGACCCTGCTTGACCTTTTTGACCTGAAGATAATAAACTACGAACCTGAAACTTTGACCTAAGTGCGTTCACGTACAGGTCAACACACTCTATAGGTTTGGTGTCTCTAGCTTTCTTAGTTCCCGAGATCTCAGCCGGGTAAAATTGACCCCCACGCGAACGAAGGGTATCTGCCGGCCACCCGGGCGCGAGTTAAAAAACAAAAATCGCCTTCAGAATTTAATTGCGTGACGTCGCATGTGTTTAACTGTATAACGTGGCAAGATTAGGGGTTTGGACTGACCGGTGGTGTGATGAAGGCCGGGATTGTCGTTCAGTGGCAGGATGCAGTCGCAATTTATCACACGCATTCTGACTGACATTTTGACACATTGCACAAGTTCGGGAGACAAGTTGGTCGCCGAAGGGGACTTGTGACGCGATTATGAGGTTATCTTGGATTACTCGACCATGTGGTGAGACCAAGGCTGCTTTCTGACGTATTGTCACATGCACAAACAAGCCATAGCAAATAGGATTTAGGCATATATACCTCATGAGTTAGGAAAGAAACAACTACATAGCCTGGAATATTTCATCACGCACTTTCATCTGACCTGTGATGATTCAAAACTTGAAGGCCTGGATGAAGACGATGTCTTCTGGGGATGAGCGCAGCCCGAAATCTTGAGCGTCACCAATGGAATCGTTGCTTACCCTGTAACGTCGCTTTAACCAGCACCTCCTGGCATATTGAGCTCGGTGTCTCAGCGTAAGATCTTTGAACTCATGATGATCCAAACGCTCAGCATTTTCAACGTCACACGACCTATGATGGCTAACGCGGAGTTTTGGTCACAACGTCCTTGGAATTTATTGAGACGCATTAAGTTGGCAGGTTGCTGGTGCCAGTCACCTCCGAATACCAGCGGCAAGAACACGAGCCTTAGGTATTGAACGCCCTCCCCCCCCCCCCTCCGGCATGTGGTGGATTAATATTGGATGGAATCAACTTTTACTATCCGTTTTAGGGATGCGCAAGGAACTGTGTTCACCGGAAGATCTCTTGTTTGTTTTCGGATGTGAAAATTTGCGGTATCTTCTCGTGATTAAATGAAATGCTCACTACTTGAAGTAAATGAAGCAAGCATCAGATATGGTGAAATGATCTCACAACTATCGATATGCTTTTAAGTGAAAAAACTTCTCTAAACAACACAATTTCTCTATCTAGTAAATACGCTATTCGTAACGTCCTTGTTTGATTGCGTCGTGGACCGTTCGTATGAGAGCACTCGCTTGCACTTCTCCCCATGGTATGACAGATTCATGTACATACGCACTTTGTATCAGAGCACCGACATGCACTCGTATTTGCACTTGTAGTTCATCAGTTTCCCGAGAAGTAGCCGTGGCGATGCTGGATGTGTGCTGAGCCAAATATCGTAAGATGCTCGTGTTTTGGCCCTTTCTCGTGGTGTTCTTGCATATTTACTCGTGACTTTAGGTGTTTACTTGTTTTCACATACTCGGCTAAAGTTCTACCATTAAGATGCCTCGCCGTTATTTATTTTTCTCCATTCCATATCCCTGAAGTGATTATTTTCAGCCGAAAGGGCTCTTATCCCAATAACCAAATAACCCAACGTCTTAGAACCTTGTACGGCTTGCACAACATTGGTTGAGAGCCAGTTGGCGGTCATTGTATTTTGAAATCGTGCCCGCGAACGTCAGATATAAACAACCCGACAATCATGTCTTTCTTGACATTCAACGCTGCATGGCCAGTGGAAAAACAGGGACGTTATTATGACGTCATGAATGCCTGGGTAACCGTGAAACAGTCTGCACAAAGTAATCTGCACATTTTGCAGGCGTATAGCTTACAAACTAGAAGGGTTAAGGTCTTAAGAAGGGCAGCGCTGTTACCTGCACAGAACGATCTTCACGATGGCTATTTGAGTTCAGAACCCCATGTCAATGTGGAGCAATCCATTTAATGACGCTGGTCCCGTCGACAGGCGTAGGCTCTTTGCCGTCCATTCATTCGGCAGAGTTTTAGCTGTAATGAGATTGGCCTGGAGGCTATTATGGCCGTGCTTTGAGGTATAGCTTTGCGACCTCGCACTCCCAAGAAAAAAATCACACGGCTGTTAATACCTGTGCTGTTTGGCACCTGTTCGGATGCAGACATGCTTTTTATGACCACAGTTCTTTTGTCTTCAAAAGGTCCGACCACTCTACTCTTCATTTTCTAAAACAGCCATAGCCCATGTTGTCAAAAATCCGAACATCCAATGAGCTTTCTATCTATCGACAGAGATCCTCTCTGGCAACCTTTGCATGGTTTTTGGCTGGTAAATGCGTTCAGAAAAAATGCATGGAAGCGATGGCGCTGGACATCTTAATCCAGACTCAAGTTTGCAGGACCTCAGGAAAATGAAAGACTGATACAGAAAAATCCACCAGTCTTGATGAGTTCACCATCACACCCAGGAATTCACAATCCTGTCGGAAACACGCACACACACACACGCACACACACACACACACACACACACACACACACACACACACACACACACACACACACACACATACGCTTGCCCCCACAAATACTGTTCAGCGTGGCAGCGATCTGCCTGCTGATAAACTGTGGCGGTCAACGGACTCCGCAGCTGCAGCGACCGTAAGGAGCAGCTTCCCGCCCGATCCTTCAATGAGGACACACCCAGGTCAGCTGGTCTTTCCTCACCCCGCCTGACACGTGCTGCACTTTCGTGCGCGCCCGGGAGGAGCGCCGGAGCGCCGCCCCCTGCCGGCTGTGGAGAGTGGTTCAGCCAGGCGAGAGCACGCGCTAATGATCACCTGTCTTCGGCGGCGCTAATGTGAAGGGGCAGTTACCGGCCACTCCTTGGTGCCGGTTGTGCCAGTTGCTCTCACGCGCTGGTTTTTGCACTTCGCAGGACAATGGGGTGCTGGAATTCGCTGAAAGCTTTGTGCAAAATGCCAACAGCAAAAATGTGGTATGGGCTCAATTGCGTATCGGAGAGAGGTTTCGTAAACGTGCGGTATTAGCAGTGTTACAGGTCTTGGAACATTGCATACATCGTGGTGTTATAGACAACTGGTTGATAGGCATGACAGAAGACGGATAAGGTGTGATTTCATTCAATTTCTTATACTCCTCTCACGTATGGTTTCGTACGCTGAAAATGTGTTTTGGAGAGGTAGGCGTTCATGAGTAAATGCGTTGCAACTAGGTACCTGTATTTAAGGTAATGGGCCATGTCTGACCTCAGCCTCAGCCTGGGTCACTACAGCAAAAAAGGCCAAGTGGTCACTTGCTCACTGTAGAATCCGTGTTTACGAGAGAGCCCTACGACTACCGTTATACCTACGTCCTTCACTGGAGATCCTTTGCTTCGCATATTGGTTATCTCCGATCAGGAATGCGCGATCGGAGCAACCCTACAAAATCGCCTCTTGTACACGAACTGTATGTGAAACAATATTTTCCTGTGTCATGTGATTTCATATTATACGCGCGCCATGCAAATGTTCGCCGGTAAATATTCTCATCAAATAATGGCATCCGAACAATAGGGCACACTGTTCGCATGTCATACAAACCACAGTGTGGAGCTATCCAGATTCGTCCCGTGCGGAGTGCGACAGTCGCCGACTCCCTCCTCCCAGTGAGCAGCGCGTCCTCTACCCACTGAGCGGCAGTCACCGGGCAACATGTGCTGAGCGAGCCCCGCGCCAGCCTTCAATGTGCTGGAAGAGCCCCGCGTCAACTTCCAACACGTGCCGGAAGAGCCCGCGAGACCCTTCAACACGTGTCTCAAGAGCCCCGCGCGGGCGTCCAACACGTGCCAGGGATGACCCCGCAGAGAGACAGGCCCCAGGATCGTGGCTGTTACGAAGTGCCGATGCATCACTTGTAAGATCTGGTATAAGTTTCACAACTCTTAGCTTCCGGTGCGTAATGCGCTCGCATTGCACACCCTCCCTCAAGTTAACCAGGCGACCAGTGAGATGTCGTTGTCAACACCCACGCTCGGCTGCAATACGCATCATTGGGTGTGTAAGGAAACCAGTTTAGGAAGCCTCATCATTGACGGACATACTGCAGCAAAGGCGCAAAGGGTATAGTAGGGTGAGCGGGCGGAGATAGGAAAGTAGGAAACACTCGCGTCATGCACATAAAGACGTGAAGAAGGTATCAAAGCTTAGAAATCATCGAACTCAAAGCGATCATCCAGTGTAATCTCAGTGGACATGTATGGGTGCGCTTTTCCAGCGCAGGTTAAAGCGGAGTCACCCAGAACGGTGTGAGGAACAAACCCGAGATCACGATGCAGACGTTTTGCCTGATTGTGCAAGCTATGTTCTGAGACGAGAAAGCGCAAGATTAGATCAGTTCACGGAACGTAGATGCTACAATCTCCCAGCAGCATTTCGACTCTTGCGTAAATATAAGTGAGAATCAGACGGAAATCAGTAGTCAGCAAGTTGCTGCTGATCCTCTCATCATAGCCAGAGAAAAGTCGGAAAATTTATACGTCCGGTACGCGTCAGGGGTTTTGTGTAACGGCAGGAGACAAGATGTTTCTCATGGCTTGTTCTTACAGCGTAGTACCGTTAGTGCAACGCTTGTTCCCTCCTGGGTCTTCACTGTTCCAATGGAGAGCACATTTTACACTGAGCTGAAGGCTGTTGACGCATAGATACCTTTATGCAGCACAGAGCGTGTGGAGAGCGTATTACACACACCCGTCAACATCTGCTGTGTAAGATTGTCCTACCCTTTTCCGCAAATTCAATCATCCAGCAGAGTCACCTATACAGGTAGCCAACGCGATACTAGCGCCACGTGATGGCCGACTCTGAAACCAGTGTCGCTTGCGCGGCGACAAATGAGCCGTTTCCATCACTGCTCTTACATATAACCTTTTCAAAGCTCCTCCGAACTAATCTGATTGTTCTTGCGGATCCTCCAACCTCCTTCGATCTCCTCAAAGCTTGTTGTTAACCTCCTCCAAACTTCGTTTGAGGTGAAGGTGATTTTTCAGAGGAGTCTGGATGAGTTTGTGGGAGAAAGTAGTGACGGGGTTCTTTCACACACTTTTTTGGCCCCGTTTGTGGTCACATAATATCAATAAAGGTCTTATGTGTAAACTGGTGTGGATAAATTGCATTCTAAGTCATTGCTTATAGTTTCATATTCATATAACCATCCTTATTATACAGATTTACTATTTTGAATACCTTTTTCAGCAACCACTACGTCCAATGCTATTTGTCGTCAGTGCACCAAAACTATTCGGCTAAATTGTATGCAGGCAGCGATACCTCCTCCAAACTCCTTTCCATGGCAGAAGATTTACCGCAGATTCAGCGCTCCTCCAACCAGACTTGTGTTTAACCCAAGTTTTTGAACGGTCGGAATGGTCCGCACAAAACGGGCTTTCTCACCCCCTATCTCTTTGCTTTCACCCAGACATTTACTGCTCTTGAGACGAAGACAAAAGTAAAGAGGACGAAGAAGTCACTTTCAGCCCTGTGGGAAGAGGTATCAGTTGGACGGGATGGGGAAGACGTTGCTTCGACGTACTGGTGCATCAACGAAACCTCAGCGAAAACAAGAGTTCTGTGCTTTTCTGCTCCCAGGCCCTGTTTCTTTTTTCTTCTTTTTTTTTGCCCTTGATTTCTTTCCTCCTCGCGTACCATCAGAACCACCGGCGATTCGATGCTCGCTACCCTTCGCGTCTTTTTGGGCGGAGAATGCATTCTTGAGAAAGCTGCTGACTTTCGGTCTATTCCCAGTACTTTGTATATAATGATGTTTGATGTTGGCCACTTAGTGGTGGAGTCCAGGAATGCCTTTCTTAGAAGACACTCCTGGAAAAGGTCTTCTTGCAGGCTGATCTCGAGAGGTGGAGAGGTTGATGTTCGCGACACTCCAGAGGAAGTGCAGACACCGCCCACTTAAAAGTCGGGTCAAATCCCTTGAGTTTAGTCTCCTTTCGCCTAAGCCTGTTGCTGAGCCGGAGCAGTGGCCTTCTTCATGTAGCATTGGGCCTCCCCATCGAGAGCACTGTCTCCCTTGTTCATAAAGATGACCTCAGAACCCCCAAAAAGGTCTTTGGACGTAGTGAAGGCCTTTCTGAGCCCAACGTGTTACCACCTACCTAAGTCATGGGGCTTCCTTGATCTGAATTTCGGTAATCTACGTGTAGCTACAGTGCCTTTAGTTGGGAAAACAGGGGCCTCTTAAGGTGTGGGTGGTGGGAGGGGGAGGGAGGAGAACACATTCTTGCCCCATCTGCCAACCCTCCACCGTCTGCTGCGCCGCCCCTTTACGCCGATGTACTTTTGCTTTTTCTTACGGCATCCATTGTATTTGTTTGTTTGTGTTGTTAACGTTGCGGAAGTGCCGTTCTTCGCTACCGATGACAGCTTGTTAAATCTCTCGTAAACGTATGTAAACTTCATGTTGATGTGAAATAAAATAGCATATAGAGAAATTTAGCGCAATGTGACAAATTCATTGGCATATGACTCTGGTCCGCGCCACCATCCAATAACGTATTACGGAAGAAAATCGAAGAAGAATGCTCCAGCAAAGTTGTCAAAATGCACATGCGTTTTTGTCTTGTAGGTAAGTGGAAGCTTCGGGAAACGCTCATATTGTACAAGGTACAGAATGTCCAAAGGTACAGAATGTTCAAATTACAGAATGTCCAAGGTACAGAATGCCCAAAGTTCATAATGTCCAAGGTGCGCAATGTCCAAGGTGGGAAATAACTTCCAAAATGGCACAGAGTGGAAGGGGCCCGTTTCATAATGCCCGATGTACAGAATGTCCAAGGTACAGAATTTCCAAAGTACAGAATGTCCAATGTACGCATTGTCCAAGGTATAGAATGCCCAAGGACCAGAGCTTCCAGAACAGTTCTTGGAGCGGCCGCCAGGGTGTGAACAATCGCCCTTATTGGTAGGCAGCGTTGCTCCGCTCGGCATCGGCCGCGCGCATACAGTCGACGCCAGTGCGAACACTACAAGCATGCGGTCGGTGGGTCGCATAGCAACGGATTCATTTCCCACTCCGGTGTAGGGATACTGTCAGATGCTGTTGATCGGTGAGGCCGCGTTCGACTTGCAAGTGATCGTTGAATACGAGACGAGTACCGTGGAGTGGGGCGTTGGACACGCGCGGAGCTGCTGTGAAAGCGTCGCAGCGTTGCCCTTAGCCGGCGTGGAACTTCTTCTGTGTCTGACCCGGGGCATGTTCGCTGTTTGGTCATAACTATATGCAACCAGAAACTTTTGTTGCAACTGTTGTTTATTCTAAGTGATTGCTGTCACGTTTTCACCACAATTAGCCTACAGTGTCCAACGGAGTAAACCTTGCAAGAAAGGGGAAGGTATGGATGTCAATAATTTATGCTTTCTATCGGGTTAATAGCCTGTTTCTGATCAGTTATCACCCTGATCAGCTTCAGTGATCACTCAGATTATCTGATCAGTTCATGTAAATCAATGTCGACAAGAAAAATCCAGAATAGGGGAGTGCGTAAATGTTAAACTGTGTTTAGTCTAGTTTCAGTGCGTAAACATGGCACGGGTCAAGTCGTGAACTAGAAACCCTGAATGGGGGGCCAAACGCATAACAAAAAATCCAAGCTGTCAAAGCATGGCTGTTGTCCTCTACGGCCGTCCATTCACTCCCCCGAACCGGTAACTCATAAAGCAATGAAGCAGTTTCGCCACTGACGAAGCAGCAACGTTGAACTTGTCTCCCGAGCTGCGAAAGATGAGCGTCAGAAAAATTATGCTCGGAAGGCTTAGTACCCGGAAAATCTACACTTGGCATACCCACGCTCAAATTTCCCACGCTCAGGGGACTTCCGAAGAACCTCCTACTCCCCCAGATGAGACCCTGAAAGAAATGGGCCAAATAGCGAATGCAGAGCGCTGAGGCCGAATAACGGGGGACTCAAACCTTACCACACCGTCACATGTGGGCTGGGCAGCACGCACTAACTGACTGAGCTACGGGGGCGTTTCTGGTACTAAAAGTCTCACCAGTCCAAGAGGCGGCGCTGATTAACAAGTCATGAGATCCCGCCAGGCTGAGAGGTGGCTGTGCTTAGTTTCATATATCTAGGAAGGTAGTTTGTAAAGTGGGCCAAATCTGAGGACAACTTCGGTTTTTTATATATGCTCGCCCTACAAGGGATGTCGGTGACACTGCCTCTGTTCATCGCATGAGAGCAAACCCGGAAATCCATCACTGGTTGAAAGAAAAGGGCAGCCCTTACGTGTGTGGCAACCGTTAATGTTTACAACAATGCTGTAACACACACACACACACGCGCCGCTCACACACACACACACACACACACACACACACACACACACACACACACCACACACACACACACACACACACACACACACACACACACACACACACACACACACACACACACACACGCACACACGCACGCACGCACGCACGCACGCACGCACGCACGCACGCACGTACGGACGCACGCGCGCACTTTTTTCATAATTATGAAATCTATGCCAAAAACACAGGTACGTCAGTATACCGGGAGACACTTGGTTATGCCAAGATTCTACGCCAATTTTTCCAAAATATTATGGTAATTCAACAGTTCCAGGTAACAGACGTGGTCACCTGCGAATAAGTCAACGCAAAACGCGCGACTCAAAAGGCCTTTGAATGAGAGCAAATGTCGCGAGTCTGTGCGGATCCTGACAAGGAAAAAATATTGAAATAATCAAGCATGCAAGCTTCCATATCCTAATGTTAAGCATACGGCAGAATGATAAGGCTTGCACAAGACATCGATGCCCAAGCCAGAAGGTTTTGGTGCACTGTATCACAGATCAGAAAACAGTTCTCTACAGGAAATCAGTGTCCAAATCAAGTAGCAGACAACTATTGCTAAACGTACCTCACCTGAACAGCAGCGCTAACAATCAATATTTCATGATGGTGCTTGCGAGTTTATCCTCTGTCAAAGTTTACCGATGCGCAGCGATTCTTATATCCTTGGTCCGCGTTGCCTTATACCTTTGCTGAACAGTGCACTTAAAAGTTTAAGTATGTTATAATGTGTGCCATTGGTGCATGTCTGTCGACTACTTTCTCCCCTAAATGTGAGCGTACGCTATCCGTAGACATGTGTCCCCAGGTGTTCATTAAACAAGCCTAAGCATTGTTCTTTTCACATACAATTTCACCAGAAAAAGATCACAAAACATTTTGTGTACATCCTGTGCGTACAGAACCGTACACCATATGTGGTGTATTCTGGTCTATTCTGTGCATTTTACTTTTGGTCCATTGAGACCATGGGTGTAGGAACGGGGGCTTATGGGACCCTGCCCCCCCCCCCCCCCCCACACACACACGCTCTTCAAAGGGCTAGCAATGCTAACTGCCCCCCCCCCCGCCCCAACTTTTCAGATTAAGGTTGCATTTGGCTTACTTTTACACTACATTTACCATGCATGCCGATTTATCTAGTTCACCTGACATCGTCTTAATATGCGTCATCTTTTTCGTTTGCTCATTGACCAGCGCTTAGTGTTACAGCCGCAAGGCCGACGCCGCACGGGCTGGAGACTGCTACGCCGGCTGTCGAGTTTTTTATTGCTAAGATTTGCGAGCGTGCATGTTAAAAAAAGCATGCTACATAAATTGTACCACTAAAAGATTATAACTGAATGATGAATATTTTCACACAAACATGGCTTGGCCATGGTAACAAACATGGTTGACCACTCGCTCTGCAATCAAATTTTCATCTTCAAATTTGGATCAAGCATATCAATCTACAATCTACCTTTGCGATGTCCTCAATGTCTGTAGAACCCAGATTAAATTTCTGACAAGGCATCCGAATTCTATCGGCTTAGAGTCAACTAAAGCATTGTAAATTAAGAGGGCCGGTGATTTATTCCATGCAGACGTCCAGCAGGATTATAGTTCAGACGCGATCACTACACGCAAAAACACCAAACGTGACAAAGAATACAGCAACTTGTAGGAATACTCCGTCTACGGAATGAATAGGGTCGGTGTAGTGAGTATGGTCGAGGAAAACTTGATAGCCTGTCATTCTTCGGCATTACACCAGCTGGGTGCTTCCTGACTGTTTCCAAGAACCATCTCACACATTTCACAATAGCCTGGTGCTCTTCGCAAACTCAGTGCACAACTTGAACGTATAGCTATAGGTAATAGCCGTGCACCACCCCTAGCTCTAGTATTGTTTTCGTTCATCTGTCTTTCGAAATGAGGCTTAAATCAAGGTTGCACATCAGATATATTGACGAAATTTGTTACATCGGGGTGTAGGAGACTGACGGGTTATATTTATTTGCTGAAATTAGAAACGCTACCCCAACATCTCTGTTATACCGGCACAGAGCGCTCAATAAAATGGATTGCCTTCTCGACACCTTGTTTGTAGTACTGCTAGAAGGGACCTAAACTACAGCAATACGCTTCAAGCCCATAGTGCCCCATTACACTAGACTTTGCGTCGGCACGCCCATGACTAAACAACAAGCAGCCATAAAATCTCAAATATTAAGAGCGTTGCGCGTTTCTGCTGGCCTTCAGTCGTATGAGCAAAATGTGTTTGAAATTGAATTAAATGGCAAGTGCTCCTCCTTTTCCATGACAATATATACCCGTAAACACGAGCGTCCGGTGCCGCTTGCATTGCGCTTCCTCGATGTAATTCCTCTTCACGTCCAAAAACAAGCCGTAAAAAGGTGAAGCAAACGCATTCTGCATATGTGGAGCGCGTTTATCGATGACGTAATGTAAGAACAGGGATATACCGCGCTACCGCTACACAGCGGAATGATTACAAACAGGAGCGGATCCAGTATTTCGTGAAACGGGGGAGCACGCAGCGTTCTGGTGCCTCCTAGAGTTTGGGGCCCTCAAAAAATCTCTAATTAGATCTTAACATAAAAAGTATGTGTACATTACATTCCTAGCCTTTTAGCCAAAGAAGCACTTTTTTAGCTTTTTTAGCACTCGTTTTCTAAGGACTGCGCAGTGTAACATGGGCTCTAATACTCATGTTAGTTATTACATGCATATATGTACATGAACATGCATATATATATATATATATATATATATATATATATATATATATATATATGCATACATGCAAGAGTAAAGACGGGACACCACGCAAAAAATACGCACGACTTAGGGTAGCATGACTAGCAGTTCTCATCTCAATTTCATTCTAGTTGACCGCTCCAGGAAACACTGGTGTTCCGTTGGGCGTAAAAGTTAATGTACGCACCAAAACATTGAGGTTGAAATGAAAAATGGGGTAAAATACCAAACCTCAATGAACTTAAGTACAGGGAGAGTTCAGGTGGGATTCGTACAGGAAACGTAAAATTTCAAACCAGTTTACTGGGCACCTCAGTGGCGCACGTATACAGAAGGATTGCACATTGTTACGAGGAAAACATGACAGGTAAACACGTTAAGTATACTTAATGTCGAATTAAGTAATTGCATCGCGTGCGTAGTTTGATACATGCAGTTTTGCACAAGAAACAATGGCTGTAAAGAAGACATTTTAACGGCAGGAGACAAGTATTCCTATATTTAAATTGTTGCGCCCAATTGTTAACATTGTTCAAGGCAACTAAACATGCATCATCTTGGGACGTGATATGAGCAGCGTTTTTACGTGAAGTACATCGAAAAGTGGCGCTTAAGTCATTGCCTTGAACACCTTGACCTAATTATTGGTGCTGGTCACCCATGACTTCGAATTTGAACGTCTGTGTTTCAATCAGCTTTCCGCACGTGCTGGATATGGAGTGTTTTAATAATGTCATAGTGAAGAATATTCACCCTCATTTAACGACATTCACTACTGATCACGAAACATTTTTGATGTTAGCTTGCCATTGCTGAAAACCCATCCCATAGTAACCACAATGCTGGTGTATGATGCCGGAAACGATTATTAACTCAAACTTATTTGTTATTTTAACTTGTTTGAACTTATTAACCCGAACTTGTGATGTCTGCATGATACTGACAATCGAACAGCCAAGATCGGCGTCCAGAATTGCCCACTGCTGGTGTCGATTTCGACAATTATATTTTCAGGCATAGAGCGGCTATAATTCCATTTCATATTCCGCCTGCTTTCAGTGTTTTTCGCAGCCCAAAATGCAGGGAAACCTAACCGGGCTCAACTTTGACATTCAGCGACTAATGCTTGGCGCGGCACCTCCAGCAGGCTTCATTGTGTCGTGGAGCGGACATGGATTTGTTACTAAGCTCGGAGTCCGGCTGGCTAGCCTCACGCGCGTGATTTTGGTAATGGTGTCGACTGTATGCGCGCAGCAGGCGCTGGGCGGCGCAACGCTGCCTGCCAATAAGGACGATTATTCATACCCTGGCGGCCGCTCTAGAAACTAGTTTGGAAGCTCTGGTCTTTGGACATTTTGTCCTTTGGACAATATGTACATTTAAGTTCATCAAAGTACATTCTGTACTTTGGACATGCTGTACTTAAGATATTCTGGACATTGGGTATTATGATACCGACCCCTCTACTCTGCACCATGTTGGAAGTTACTTTTCAATTTGGACAGTGTGCGCTTTGGACATTATGAACTTTGGACATTCTGTACCTTGGTCATTCTGTACTTTGGACATTCTGTACCTTTGGACATTCTGTACCTTGGACAATATGATACGGGCCCAAAGCTTCTCATTGTTTTGCCATAGGTTGAGACCGGGCCAAACACCCTGATCAGGTCATCAGCCTTTGCCGTGTCGAGCACGAACGTATCTTCCATATCAATTCGTTCGCAGACGGCGGATGGCAACAGTACGTATTGGATTTGTCCTTGGCCGTCAACCATCAGATGATGCGGCCTGTGCTAACCACGTGGTCATTGTGCGTGGGTGCATTGTGGACCGAATGACTACCTTTGTTTCAGTGCACTTCTTATTACCCGCATGAACTGGGAGGAGCCAGTTGTCCTGCCGAGCCGCCACATGAGAGCAAATGATCTGATACGGCCAGTGTCAAGCACTGTTTCAACACAGCTGTCGTAAGAGAAGAAGCGTGGACATTGTATTGAGCGATGCCATGTTACATCACGTCACGTTCGACACCGTATGCGGGGTGTCAGTGTGGCTGCCGACGGAGGAGGTGAGCACCCGGGCCGGGGCGGGGCAGATGCCGTGTCCCGCCGCCTCCTGCTCGCCAGCCGACTGCACCTGGTGGCACCACCGACTCCGGGTTAGTGGGAGCGGGCGGCCACTCTTGCAATAGTGCGCCCCGAAACACTATATATTATCATGGATAGTGTCAGGGCGGGCGTAGGGGGTGACGAGCAGAACTGGTTCCAAACTGGCCCCGATTCTATTTATGTACTGGGGTTTCATGGCTGACGTCATTATAGTGAACATGAACATCGTAAATATGGAAAATGGATGTAGCAATGCCTTGCACGGTCAAGACCACGCAAGCTATGCTGCTTCGCAAGATGACACGTGATTTTTGTCTGGACATTGCGGAACAGCACAACACAGCACGGCAATTACTGTTAGGTGGGGACAGAAGACGAGGAGACCTCGATCCGCACATTTTAGAGTAACTACAAAATGGTGATGAACACTCGTCACTCACGGCCGGGCACGCGATTTCGTGAGTGCCCAATCCAAGCGCGAGGACACGTGAGGGGACGAGCACGGTCGTTACGAACAATACGTTTGGGGAGAGGAAAACAAGGACATCTCAGCCGCTTCTGGCGGCTGAGGACTGTGCGTGACCTAGGGTCACCCCGCCCCTGACCAGGGGCTCGCCCCGGCCAGGGTTCCGGACCCTAGGTCCCTGGGGTCGCCCGCCCCTTACTGACCTCAGTGCACGGCCGTCTTGCAGACGGTTCTCGTTGCGCACTTGTCGTAGCAGCACTTCGAGCTGCCAGTGCAATCACCGTCCGTGGTGCAATACTCCGGCCGGCCGAAGCTGGCAAAGGCTGGGCAGTCGTCCCGCACCGGCGGACACTGGCCGGGCTTGTCGTTGTCACAGCAGTACAGCTCCTTTTCGCCATTTGGCCCCGGCCGCTTGCAGAAGTAGAAACAGCCCGATGTGGCGGCGACGCACGCCGCCAGGAGAATGGTCATTTGCAGACGCATGGCTGGAATGCTGGGCCGGACAGGGTCGGTTGTCTGTGCGCTGGCTGTGGCTCGCCGAGGGGCTTGTGATACGGCCGACGGCGGCCGCCGCGCCTTTATACCGGCGCGGCCAGCGCCCGCGGCGACGCTCTGTCGGGGTTTTCCAGCTCGGTAGTTCGTGGAGAACGCAGAAGGCACCCGATCGGCCGCTGCGCAGACCGCCCGGTGAGCGGGCGACCAATCCAACTCGCTTCGCGTTCACCGACGGCTGACCGGTTGGATGGGACCGACCACGCGCCGGTGGGTCGCTGCGGGGCGCGCTCTCAGTGACACGGATCTGGCCGGATCGCACACTGAGCGGGGCGATCGGTGTGTGGGTCACGAACATGCTCGTCACCATGTTTGTGTTCTGGGGCGTTGTTTCGCGAAATGCATTTCAGTGGAGGGGCTGAAGAGAAAAATGGCAAAACCTTCCCAAAAATACGCCGAAATGGTTTCTTCCCGGATTTGACTCGCGTTCTTCTCAAAGTTGGGGGACTGAAGTCCAAATTGGCAGGGGGAAGGGGGCTGCCTCTTCCACTGACAGATGTGACGCGACTGAAGTGAAGCGTCTGGTGAACAGTGACAGGTAGCGCAATCCCAGCAGACTGTCGCGCCTCCCAACGAAATCGCGATGCGGTGTGTGCCAGGAGTGGGCGCTACAACAACGTAATTACGTGACGTGATGATGTAGAGGACCCATTCTGATATTTGGAGGGTCCATTACTGCCTGTGAAGGCCCCACTCTTGCCTATAGAGGATCATTCTGGCTTGTAAGAGCTCAATATCTAGACCTAGGGGCCCACTTAGACATTTCTGAGTTCGTTCCCCCAACTTAAACACCGTCTCCGCGCCCTTGCGCGCGCGCGACGTTGACGTGCGGCCTCAAAGCGATCCTGGACTCTAATCAATGATCACTGAAGGAGGCGTTTTTTTTAAATATCGAAGTGAAATTTTTTTCTCGTTACTTAGTATATGAAAGGTCATACATGGCTTATGCTGAAGAAAGTGGCATCAACACTGAGAGTTGCTTTGAGCTGCTCTTGAGCTTGTTGCTTTTATTTAGTTGCCGTTTAAGTCGTTGTTTGAAGCTGTGTGACTTCGCAGAAAAGTTCTTACAAATAGGTCACCAAAGCTCCCCGGTTCCTTTTTACGATAACCCTATCCGCCAGTTTGCAGTGAAGTCCATCATTTGTCTCGCATTGCCGACGTTCTCCTCCAACGACCGGATGCAGACCGTATGTAACCGTAAGTGAGGCGCAGAGTAACTTGTCGGGAAGATTTCTCTCACCTCTAGTTCCGCTGGCTAATCGCCTAGTTCGCAGTGCTGTTCTCCTTCGGAACTAAAACTATCAGGCTTTGTGCTACACGTCCATGAAGATGTGCAGACTATTTCGCGTGACTCTGTCAAGGCCATTCAGACATACATGACACATAGCAACGTCATTCAAATCCTGCTACCGCACGGGCCAGGCGGCGTCCAAGACCAGAAAGAATAGCATCGCCCACCCGTTCAGACCTGGCGTTTGTGAGCAGGATTTCCAAAAGTGGCGGACGTTAATTGGCTCTTAAACAACGCTTAGCAAACTCTGCAAGCTTGAATGACGAATAACATTTTGTTTGCTTTTTGTTTGTTTGGATTAGAGCCCTTCCGGCCACAAGTGTTCATTTCATGACTATTGGGTGAAGGAAGATGGTTTACGGTGCGGCAGGGTGTGCGTCTGGAGGGGGGGGGGGGGGGGGGTGCAACCGCCGAGCTTTAGCCCGCGCATGTGCGCTGGGTACCCGGTTGGGGTCCCCCTCCTTCGGGGCTCTCGGCCCACCCGTGGCTGACGCATGCAGCTTGCCCCGGACGAGCGAGGTGTCGCGAGAATGCAGGATGAAGCAAGATGGAGGATGACAGGGTCGGATGAATTACGTTTTGCGCTGCCTCATATCGACAAGTTGTACACAGCTTTTGCACTTGCTAGTCACTGTGGAAATAGGACTTGTAATCGAAAAAGTTAAGAGGAAACTCATAACCGAGTATCTAAATACAAGTAAACATCTGAAACACACGAATAGATATGCAAGAACACCACAAATAGGCGAAACACGGGCAAATGGCGGCGTTTGGCTCAGTGAACACTTCACACCGTGCTGCCATCTCTCGAATTTTTTGAAGCACTGGGTAAGATATCTGTGAGGCTAGTCCGCGATTTATTCGGCGACAAGCTCCGATTTCTCTTTAACACAAATCTCTAGCTTAAAGATGGCACGAGAAGGCCGAAAATGACATTCATTTTGCAGTATCATGTGACCTCAATGTTCAAAAACTAACTCAAAAGACGGCGAACTTCTCATCGCCATAAAATTACCGACCGATTTTAAATTTGTCAGCACCAAAATATTCCAAATCGCAAGAACTACCGCCCATGAAGAAGTCCTGACCCCTTAAGGTCATTCTTCAAGGTCAAACGCGCGCTCAAAGGACGTAGAGCTCTACATCACAAAAATTATCGGTTGATTTCCAACTTACCTGCACCAAAATATTAACAACAGAAAGTATTAGCGTCCGTCAAAAAGACCTGACCTCTCAATACCATTCTTAAAGGTCAAATCAGGCTTAATGGAAGGGGAACTCCACATCATCATCAACTTACCGGCCGATTTTGAATGTCCAAGCATTCAAATCTTCACAAGAGTAACAACAAGCGCTCGTCAAAAAGCCCTTACTAATCAAAGTTGGTAAGTCCGAATCAAATGTGAGCTGCAAGGTCAAACGCAGGCTCAAGGTAAGGAGTCTTATATGACCAAAAATACGCCGGCCGGCTTAAAACTGTCCAGCCCGGGAACATTTATCATAGAAAGAACTAGCGTTCGGCAAAAAAGTCCTGCCCTCTCAATGTTATCCATCAAGGTCAAACTCAGGCTCAAAAGACAGGAAATTCCATATCACCAAAAAAAAACTTCCGGCTGATTTAACCTTCTCGGGCATCAGGATATTCACCAACGCTTCCAATGACGTCAGTCAATAGCTGATGGTCTCTCCAAGTTACCCTTGAACGTCAAATACGGACTAAGGTGATAGGCAACTCGATAGCACCAAAAACACCAGCCGACTTTTAACTTCCGAGCACCAAAATATTCAACTCAGAAAGAACTAGCGTCCGTCATTAGGTCTGAATCTCTGGCATTTGAAATTAAAGGTTAAGCTGCTTCTCAAATTACGAAAGCTTTGGCGCTTTATTCAGCGATTTACTGAGCGACGAGTCCTCAGTTCTCTGTAAACACGCCTCAAGGTCAATTATGACACAAAAACGTCGAAAATGACCTTTATTTTGCTAAATCATGTGTCCCATTAAGGCCAAAAGTTAGGTTTATAGGATGGATAACTTCATATCACCAATAAATTACCGGCCGATTTTAAACTTACCAGCATCAGAATGTTCACCAAACAAGGAGCTAATGTGCGCCTAAAAGCTCTGACCTCTCAAGGCCACCCTTCAAGATCAATGACAAGCCCAAGGGACGTATCAAAAAAATTACTGGCCGATTTTAAACTTGTCGGCACCAGAATATTCATTATAAGAAAAAACGTCCGTCAAAAAGCCTTGATCTCTCAAGGGCATCCCACAAGTTCAACCTTAGGCCTAAAATGACAGAAGCTTCGCATACAAAAAAATCCAGCCGACTTTATATTTCTCCGTGTTGGAGATCCAATCAAATTGAGCCTTGCGTTTGATCTTGAAAGGTGGCCTTGAGAGGTCAGGATATTGTGACGGACGCCAGTTCTTGCGCTTGTGAAAATTTTCATGCTTGCAGATTTCAGATGGGTCAGAAATTTTTGGATCATATGGAGTTTCCCGTTCTTTAACCACCTTTTGACCTAGAAGGTCACATGATATTACTAAAAAAAAACGTAATTTTCGATGCTCTCGTGCCATATTTAACTTTGACACTTTTTTAGACAAATCAGAACTCGCTGCCGAATAAGCCAGTTTCACGGACGTACAATAAGGCGACAATTTCGCACGGCTAGCTGTCAGTACTTCAGCGCCACACAAATGTTCGAGGAGCATATTGACTGAATAAACAGATTGTATTGCTAAGAACAGTCTTTTCAGACCCAAATCACCAAAGCTCCATCTCCACTCTACTCAACAATAATGACACTCCTTATTTCCTTCCGGGCAAGGTGCCCCTTGAGAAGAACACCAAGGGCACATTACCGGTTCCGGTCAAGAGCTGAAGAGCCACGCCGTCCCATCGCGAAGCGTCTTCTGGCTGTCATTCTAGCGACACGGGGCGGCATCTCCTGGTTGACCCGGAGGCCATTGGGAGGATATATCATATCACATTGTTCCCCTCCCTGACACGGGAGGCCCTCTGACCCGCGCAGTTGACCCCGGATCAGCACAGGAACACTCATTGCCGCAACAATATCCCTGATCGCCAAAGGTGGTTCAATAACTGTCACACAGGCTCCAGTCCGTGCTGTTTTCTTCAGAGACATTGAGAAATCCCTGAACGTAGATTGTAGATGGAATGGGATCCTGAGCTTGTATTGACGTCCATGTTCGTCTCAAAATGTTCAAGATTCAGTCGGAATTGATTACTGACAAAAATTGAGTAATATAGTTTTGAACCTACGCGTTCGCAAGTCATAGCAACAACAGCCTGAACGCCCGGCGCTGCAGTCTCTATAGGCCGCGTGGAGTATGCCTGCGGCTGTGACACTAAGCGATGGCAAATAAGCAAACAAAAAAGATGACGCATCTTGAGGAGCATTGCTGGTGAACTAGGTATATCGGCATGTATGTTTAAATGTGGTGCAAAAGTAGGCTTAACACAACCGAAATCTGAAAAGTGTGGGAGGGGGCAGTTAGCACTGCTGCCCCCCCCCCACCTTAAAAAATGGGGGGGGGCATGGTCCCCTGTCCCCACCGTGTTCCTACGTCCATGGCCATAGCACTCCAACCCATAATTTGTATCATCTGTCGAATCAGAATAAGATAGGCCATACATTTCAGGTTTGTAACGAAAGTTGCAACTTTCAGAGGGAAACCCCCAACTCTCTTTAAAGTTAGTTTTGGTAGATAGGTCAATGCTGCATATTTCCGTGCTTCGAAAAGTAGCTTTGTGAATGGCCAAATGTTAAAAAGGTCACGTGGTGATCTACATTATGAGGTAGCGGTACTGAAAGTTACTATACACAAATTTTAAAAGATGGCCAAAACTGGTGTTGGATCACTGCGAGCTCAGTGGCGTAGTGGCTACTTGTGTAATATTAATATAACATTACTGGAGTTATGAACGCTCAAAGTCCCCAATGTTGGTTGGCCTCCAAGAATGGCCGAGGCTCTAACTCCTCAACTGATGCTCTAGTCTTTCCAAAAATGGTACATATAAATCCGGTGTTAGGAGATAACCCCATACTGATATTTTTTGCGAAATCAAAAGTGAGGTGATATTTTGGTCCGTTTACTGTTCAATTTGTCGTGGAATGGACCACCTATATACCAATATATCTCTATGCAGTGCGAAATGGCCATTTCATGTCTGCTTGTGATAGGCATTTCTTGGCAGCAAAATAAATCTCTTTTTGATTGGCAAACAAATCATGAACATACCACACCTTGCCTTTTGATATCGGGAACACCAACTTAGGTAACCAGAACCTGAGTAGATTCTGATTGAGATTGGGAAAGCTCGATTGCAAGAGGACGAACACACGCCACGGTTGTTATTTGTGTCACTGTAGTTCTGATGGATACTCTGTTGCTGCTCTCCAGCGACCTTCAGGCAAGTTGCCGGAAATGCAGTTAAATGGAATGCTTCCAAGTTGAATATTTTGAAGCAAGCGAGATATGATGAGATAACACTTGTAACTATTACTATACTTCTAAGTGGAAAAGACAACTCTAGATAACACAGTTTCTCTATTTAGTGAATAATTTCCTCAATACGTCATCGTTTGATTGCGTCATCGTACACTGTACGACATTGATTGAGAGCCAGTTAATGGCTGTCATGTCTGGAAATCGTGCCCACGAACGCCATATTTGAACGACTGGACAATTTCATTTTTATTGGCTGATCGCCATATGGCCAATGTAATGATAGGACTTGGCTGACGTAATTACGGTGCCAAAAATGTTTGGGTGACCTTGAAATAGTAAGCACT
>NW_023595946.1:27500-36679 GCF_011947565.3 Pollicipes pollicipes
GTCGTGCGCTGCACGCGACGACAAACCAGTTGGGACGATGAAGAGTGCAGAGAGGGGAACTCTTGTGACCACAGGGCTATGCCCTAGCACCGACGGCAGCCACGTCCCACCTGCGCTGGTATTTCCAAGAGCAAAGCTGGTCGGCCGGTTGATCAAAGGAGCACCCCCGCTACGCCATCCAGCAATGTGTTACCAAACGGGTGGATAAACACAGATACATTCGCCAAGTGGCTCGAACATTTCATGCGATATACGGGATGCGCCAAAGACAGAAAGGTTTGTTTGGTGATAGATGACCGCTCGCTGGATGTGTAGAACCGAGCCCAAGATAACGGTATGACAGTTGCTACACCGTGCGGCCACTTCAGCCACAAACTGCAGCCTCTTGACGCTGGTGTCTTGTCGGTGGGGCAAACCTCTGATGCTGTTTTGGAGGGCCGAGTGGCTTCCGATCCCGGCGTAGAGTCCTACTCTATGAACCCCATAGAAACTATCCTCATAGAGTCATACTCCGGTCATACTCTATAGAGTCATACTCTATGAGGTTACCGATTCGAAAGCATTCAAGAAAAGTGGCATATGGCCCCTTAAAAACCGCTGCGGCTTATTGAAAGGCAACAGTTGCCTTATCCACAACAGCTAAGGGAAAACACTGCGATTTGTTCGAAATATATGAAGCTGCAAATGCAGCGACTGACAAATATATTGCAGCACCCTCAAGTTACCCAGCCAGTATTGCCCAATCTTCTTGTGCTACAGCGAGATGAGACTGACTTATAATGACACCGCAACGAGATGAGAATGATTGATACTGACGAAGCAAAGCCAAAACAGACAACGGATATGACGACCGCCCGTTAATAAAAGTGCGGGTAACATGTGCGCTTAAATACTCAATTTCCATGTGCTGTTTGTGGAGGGCCCCAGAAGCTGGGTTCGGAGGGCAAAACTACCGTAGGGGGACGTCATTTGGACATCGGGGAGGGGCTGTGACTCACCCAAAAAGGATGATACTTGACACCTCTGCTGTGAAACATTATGAATGTTCCGAATAGGCCGTCAAAATTCAATTATACGACTCGCCTACGACTGAGCCTCTGTCAAGCGCAATTAGTGTGACAGGAATGTGGCTCACAGGGACTAAGTTTACATCACTAGGTTTCACAGCACCACCATTTATGATTCTTTCCGTTTTATCACCCTTCCGCATGCGAAAGTAGCCCGAAATAAATAGCATCCATTACAAACCTTTCCCATCACAAGTTTTGCCTACGGACCTTTGCTTACGAACGTCTTCCATCGCAGATCTTCAACTTTACGAGCCACGTGGAGTCAAGTGAAGACACGCTCCTCCCGCTAATAATAATGCTGATGCATTTCATAACCAAGCGCACTTACTGATCGCTAGGCAAATGTACAGTGAACTCTGCGTATGGTGCCGTAAGTTTCAGTCTGAGACTATGAGTAAGTTTGATCTGAGGCTCGCGGAGGATTGTTTTCAGTGAATCACGAAAGAGCCACATTTTGCCTACTGGCGCACGGGAGTGGCGCAGTTTTGTCCGCAGTCCACACGTATCACACGTACCATGGCCCCTAAGCACTCAAGTGCTTTATTATTAAACAGGTTGCGTTTCGTCCAGTGAGGAGTTGTTCCGTTGTGTTTCGCCCAGTTCCCTACTCCAAATCATCGGTGCCGGAGGTTGCGAACTGTGGTCAGCCCTCGGCGCCCGCCAGAGGATCACTGCACAGGGCTTTTGCATGTATGAAGGCCATCGCACCCTCCGACCACCACATCGCCCGGTCAGGTCCGAGAAAGCCTCGCCCTCGCTGCGGCCGGTGGTGCAGCGGGAACTCCCCGTCTCGTACCTCATTCCCCAGCTTTTGCACCATCGCAGCCCGAGGTGCCGAGAAAGCGGACGGAAAGACCACGGCTGCAGGCGTTTATTCGGGGAATGGTAGATTGCGCCCGCACCGGCCAGGGCAGGCGCGCAGTAAGGCTGTTGCGTCGTACTGGGGCGGGTGCAGTGGAGCCCGGAGGGCCGCAGAAGCGGCAGCGTTCCAGGCGCGCTCGAGGCAGGCGCTCTAACAGCGGTGATTTGTTGGCTGAGTTGCGGTCAGGTTGTAGCTTCCTATTTAGTTGTGGGGGGGAAGACCTCAACCTCCCTTAATTTGGCTTCCAGCCCTCCATTTTTGAGGAGAACGTAGGCCAAATCCGAGGAGAAACCAGTTTGTTTGCGTTTTGTTTGTTTGTTTGCGTGCCATTTCCGGTTTCCGTCCCGGTGGCTCAGTTGGTTAGAGCGCCTGTATTTCGATCCATCCATCGATGGCAGGGTGGGTTCGAGTCGCATTAGGGCGCTCGCTATTTGCCCTTGGCAGGTGTGGCCCTCGGCCGTTGGCAGCGGTCGGGTTAAAGGTCAGTTGACGTCAGAGAGCAGAACGGACCGTGCCGAGCATTGCGACATGTTAAGCTTTTGCCACCAAATTCTGCCGCTGCCTGGAATTGCGCGATCGGATGGTGGGGGTCAGGGCTCACACAACAAACACTGCTTAGCGTGAGCCCTGGTCCCATAAATCCATCCATTCAAAGTGTTCGGATCATTTTTTTTTTAATTGCTCAGCCCTTCAACTCACATTGCGAAATTACGCCCCCAGTCACACTACAACGACCAGTGACGTAGGACACCCGTTGATCAAAAGTCAACGACCGGGTTCAAATTCGCTGACATATTGTAGTCTCGTGACCAACAGCTAATGTGGCGAAATATTGTTCGAAATGAGAAGATGGCCATGGAAAATAAAGAACGAGCTTGCTGCACCGGGGCGGTTGGTCTTATCGGCAGCACCTCACACAAGCCACAGGCCTCCACATACTTAGACTTGACACGGGCAGTTATCGGCGCGGCAGGTATGAAGCGGACCGCGAGTTCTGTCGGCAAATCAAATGTAAACGTTTTATCTCGGCGAAATAGCGTTAAGTTATCGCGAAAACTTCAGCTTTGAATCTGAGCTTTCTGTAATCGAGTTAAAGCGAGCAATTCTGCCGTCCAAAGGCAAAATCACATGCGTTTATTTTTGGACATCGATTCGCTTTCTTAAGGTGAATTCATCTATTTAAGCTATTAGTTGAAATTTTCACGCACTTTTACCTAAAAGACTCAAAATCTCAACTAATAGTTTTCATAACGGAGTTCAGTTTGAGAAGATCAATCAAATGACATAAATAACGCAAAATGACCAAAAATAAACATATGGGGTCTTACCTTTGAACGACAGCATTGCTATGGATGGTCTAAGCCTGAGCTTCAGCTCTAGCAAAAGCAAAGCCAACGATAACCTCCCCCTTCCCGCGAAACTTTTGGAGTCTAAAAACATGCAAAACTTGTAAGTGGAAGCTCGAAATGGTACAGATTTAGAAGGTTTATACCAACTGTTCCAGTTCTCCCTACATTCCTTATCATGAGGGTCAATTTTTATAAATTATTGGAGGGTTTAACCAAAAGCCCGGCAACCTAGCCCGTCCCCGCTGTTCTTTTCTCACCGGATTTAGCCTACTTTGTTTTGATTAAACGCAATATACGCTTTAAAGTTTTTACCATTTTTAAGTCTTTAAAATTAAGCAGCATAGAAGCCATGTGGGGTTGGATCCAGGGAGCAGACACTGGACGCACGCGTCTCTCTGATAGGCACGTGAAGGCTCCCCTTTAGAGGTAAGCTTAGGGCGTCGATGACGCTTTTCTTGGTGGTCATGGGAGGCGGCACATTTTGGCTGGGTGGGGGGGACGGGGACGGAGTCAGTCATGAAGGACTTAGACCATCCCCATGTTCCAGAGCTTTTTACTTTAACCTCGGAAACCATCGTGTCTCTTATGGCGTAGGTGTGCAGTTTATTGCATCGTTTATCCACTCAGCCGTTACGATTTGTATCTTGTGGTGAGAGCAGCCATGACGCTTTGTTTTGAGAGTGATACGAGACGCCATTAGGCAGAAAGATCAAAGAAGAAAGTCTCTGTGTTATGATCATCTTTTCTACCCACCGTTTTTTTGGTAGCCTTCCAGCCAAGAACATTGGAGGCCAAGCTAATATTGGGCAGGCCCAACTCAAGATTGGGCGGGCCAGAGCCCCCACAAAAGAATACAAATCGACACCCGTGTTCAGCATGTTTGAACTGCACAATTAGCATGCCTTTTTGACACTGGTGTAGTTTTGTGTTATTGCCTTATTGTTTTCGCATCATTCAGTAATGTTCCAAGTTATTTTGACCGAAACAAGTTGCATTCACTGCGATATTCCGCCGCGACGAGTTAACGGATAAATAAAACAAACCGCTCGAATATTAGCACCGAAAAACGTGACCAGTTAACTCCACCTACGTTCAGAAGAAAACTTGAAATGTGCCGATCTCCACTTAGTGGTAGATAGGATGTCTTTTGTTTGTCACTGGCAAAATTTGGAACACTCTGAATTTTCGTCTGAAGACAAATACATTAACAATCGTGCAATGTATTTATAAACGCGATAGACCACACCAAAAAAGATGGATGAATGCAATGCGTCATGAACATCAAACACTTTCATTTCGGGAGTCATATTTGCACTACATTTGCTGACCGTGTCATAGGTTCTGGTAGCTAGGATATAGGTCTTAGTGCACGAGTGGCCTGAGTGGCGGGCTTAAGACCGATGAGCACGTCGGTTTTGCAGAGTTTAATCCAGGTGCACAGACAGATCCTCGGCAAGGGAGTGGTGGGGAGCACAGGCTTGACAAAGGGCATCCTAATACTGAGAGACCCCTCCTCCCTCCGACATTGCCGGAAGTGGCCCGTTTCTTAATAACGGCATGTTTTTCTTCAATCTTTTTATTTTTACCTTCTGTAACTGGAACAGAATCCAGCAGCTACCGCGAGATCCATCCTGCCTGAATGTTATGGTCAACAAACTGAAGAAATCGTGCTTGAGGCGATTACATGTAATAAATCATCGGCGCTCTCCATTTAATAATGGGTTAGTGAACTCTTTATAATTCGATAGAACTCAGAAGCTTTGTTAAAGTTCTTATCTGGGTCCTACCCAATATTAAGAACTCCACGAATGAAGATTGTAGACCAAATGGGTCAACAGTTTATATCAACATGGCTAAGCCATGGTTGTCTGGATATGTTCAACATTCAGACAAAATTGATGAATGATACAGTCTGTGTGACATAGTTTCGAACATCCGCACTTGCAAATCTTAGCAACAAAACCTCGAGACCAGGCGTTGTGGTCTCCTCACGCCGCGTTGCCTCGGCTCGGCGAGTGGACCGTGACCAACGGGTGGACGAAAATAATATAACACTTCTGAACCAAGTGCCCTTAAGCATTCCAAGACATAACATCTTACAGCTAATAGAAAGTCCGGGCGTATATTTTACCTGTGCGATTTTTATATTGATGATAACAGATTGGCCTTTACAGCACTGCGAAGTGGTGCTGGAATCAGGTGGTGGAACTATATGAGCAAAAGTAAAATTTTTACTTTCCGTGTAAAAAGTTCCTTTACACTACTTGTTAGTCTGTCAAGAGGACAACCTCAAAGCTGTGAAAAAGATAGGCCCAATCTCATCTTTGAACTGCACTAATTATTTTCGGAAACCATTCAGAGCCATCACTTCACGACGGTCGTTTGATCTCGCACGGCGCCACCAACTAGTGTCGTTTAGTGACCAGCACCGCTCGGTTTCATGGAAGCTGCAACCCAGGCCATCGCTGTCCTTACTCCCGAGATTGCTGGCGCGCATGCTCAGACCTTCTTATGTAAATAGTTTCACAAATCAGTTCTGTAAAAAATGGACGTCCTCCGGCAAACATGGGATGGCCATGTTTCATGGTTCAACAGGGTCCGTTTCTGGACTCGATTCAACCCACTCTACCAGAACACTATCTAACACTACTTGCCTTACAATAATGAGACCCCTAATTTCTTTCCGGCAAGGGTCTCCCTTGAGAAAAACACTAGGGGCACATTTCTGTTCCCGGTGAGGGCTGAAGAGGCATTCCGTCCCACCGCGGGGAGTCACTGAAGAGTCATTCCGTCGCAGCGTGGGGTGGCTTGCAACTGCCATTCTGGCGACATGGGGTGGGATCCCCTGGTCGATCCGAAGGGCCTGAAGTCGGGATGGAGGCCCCCTTCCGGAACTAGGGAACCCTGAATGGCACAGGACCCTTCCGATGTGTCACAGTGAGCGCTGATCATAAGTTGCCAGGTTTCCTTTCGTTGTCAGGGCACGAAGACGCCGCCTGGCAAAGCAACTATCCGCGCACGGAGTCGACACGGAGCCCCACAGGTCACCCAGTACAGGTCAAGCCTGAGTGTTGCCGATCGCGAACACTGACCCGCAAGGCGGCCACCTCAGCACCCAGAGCTTCGTCACCGCTCATGTGGGGCAAAGCGGGGCACGGTATACCTAGTAAAACTGGAAGCTGGGACCGGGGAGTTGCTGGTTCCTACTCTGATTGAAGTCAGAGCCCTTACGGGAATCACGCTTAGTCTGGTTCCCCCCCCCCCCTTTGGCCGGATACGGTTGCAGGATTTTCGACTTCTGCGCAAGAGCGCGGAAAAAGAGGTGAGAAGTTGCGGTTTTATGTGACGGAACTAACATATATATCACCAAACTGAGTATAAATGTTCCGATGTCGTAACAAAACTACCGCTTAAATTGAAACGAGCTTCTCACGCTATTTTAATCGTGATATAAACTCGCGACAACCTTACTTCGTTGCTGAGTAAATGCCAATGAAATTCGACAACCGAGTCTGCCAATCTGGGGTCCGCTGTACAATGCGGCCTATTTTGCGTGCGAATTCCAAGAGCAGAGAAGTCTACGCATAAGCTGATACGCGTACTTGCTTTTACATACGGCACATGCCTGTGCGACAGCGGCGCCCAACTGATGTCCATTGGCAGATTCTATATTTTCTCCTGAGACAACTTACCCGAAACTCGTAACAGCGAGCTCGGGCTAGCTCACGCCACGCCAAGTCAGAGAATATTTACGGCACTTCTCAAAATGTCAAAAATTTCCAACTACCCCCACGAAATCCTACCGAACAGCACGCGAGGAGAAGCGTTTGCACAACAGCACTACAACATCTCAAGATTATATTTTACACGTGACGTATATGCACGGCGCCACGCACTACGAATCACAATAACTGAGGATGAATGGGACACGAAACGCACACCACGTAAGAGGCGTGACACACACCATTTAAAGACCATACTCGCCCCAGAAAACGCACCCACGCCACCCAAAATTGCACCGATGTCGAACTCAACGCCAGGAAATACCTGCTGGCAAACATGAAAATCACGACACAACCCTCGCAACTTAGCAACACACACATACACACATTCACGCCCAAGCCGTCGCGGGATGACTTGAGCAAAATAAACCGTAATCGCGCTATGAACTAGCAATGAGTGCCGGTCAACACGAGCGCCAGTCACTACCCCATTCCAGACCATTCACCCCTAACCGGCACGATTCCGTTGGCCGGATTTCGACGGGCCCCGGCACCACGCGTCGTATGGCCAGCAGCCGGGTCGTCCACTCCGCCCGCAACGACACCGCACTCCGCCAACGCGCCGGCCTGGCGCGAGCTGTGAGCCTGCAGCACCGGCCCAGCTCAGCACCGGCATAGCTCAGCATCAGCTCAGCTCAGCACCAGCCCAGCTCAGCACAGACTCCCGGCGCTCTGATCTGGCCGTGATGAGCTCCTCAGCCGCTGCCGCTGCCCCGCGGTCGGCGCCCGCTCCGGGTCCACTGCCGCCGAGTGACACTCGTCCCAAAGCCGGTCTCCACAGCCGGACGCGTCGGAGCGGAGGGGTACCGCCGACGCGGCCCCAGAGCGGCGACCCACCGTCAGACCCGCCGGCAGGCAGCACGCTGCCCCGCCGTCTGACCTCGACACAGTGACGCAGTCGGTGACTAAGCCAGGTCTGCTGCAGAGCACGCCGCCGCCGGTCGAGCCGGCGGCAGGGCGACTCCCTCCAGGCCGACTGGAGGGCGTCCGCCGACCGCCTGGGTGGCTACTTCCAGGCCTGCTGGAGGGCGCCAGCGGGCGGTCCGGGTGACTCCTTCCAGGCCTGCTGGAGGGCGCCCGCGGGCGGTCCGGGTGACTACTTCCAGGCCTGCTGGAGGGCGCCCGCGGGCGGTCCGGATGACTACTTCCAGGCCTGCTGGAGGGCGCCAGCGGGCGGTCTGGGTGACTACTTCCAGGCCTGCTGGAGGGCGCCCGCGGGCGGTCCGGGTGACTACTTCCAGGCCTGCTGGAGGGCGCGGCGCTGCGACAGGCGCCGGGATACCGCCGAGGCGGCCACCAGGCCGGCCAGCACGAGCACGATGAACGTCGAGTCGAAGTCGTCCTTCAGCTGGTCGAACATGTTTGAAGGGAATACCCGCGTGTGGTACAGGTCTGCCGGAGCGCGGGGCGGGTGGAGGGGGGCAGCGTCAGCTCGGTGACGGGACCGGCGCGCGGTCGCCAGTGGAGGCCGGCAGTGACGTCACGAGAGCGCGAGCACGGCACGCATGCCCATCGCCACCCACGTCCCGCGGGCCGCTTGCCATGGGTTTGTAAATGAAATGTTAGCGTTTCGTTGCAAACATGAGCCTTTTGGCATGTTTACCTCTCGACTTGGCTTGAATCATACCATCAGCCTGCACACCAGAACCAGCCCACATCACACGCACGCACGCACACCCACACCCTCACACAAAACCAATTTGAAAACACTGTTTGCAAACGCCGCGACTAATCCAATGTAAGCCGAAGCGACAGCTACGACTCAACACGGCGCTGCGCCGCTGCCGCCTCCTGCCACTCACCGAGTCCGTACACGAACACGAGGCAGGTGGACTCGAGGCCCGAGGCGGATGTGACCACGCCGCGCACGCCCAGCAGCGTCTGGTTATAGTGACCACGGCTACGGTGGGCGGGCAGCTCGGGCGTGTACGGCGGCAGGCCCTCATCCATGGCGACGACCGGGTGCCAGCGGCCGGCGCGGGTCGAGCAGCGCCCGGTTCAGCGCCCCCCACACCGCCGGAGGGCAGCACGACTGCCGGACCGGCGGGGAGGAGCGTCACGGGGGGGGGGGGCACGCGACGGGGCGGACGGCGGAGGAGCGTCACGGGGGGGGGGG
>NW_023595947.1:0-51163 GCF_011947565.3 Pollicipes pollicipes
GGGCGCTTTAGCTGTTCGAGATTGTCTTCCATGATTTTGCTGCGAAGTGTTTCACGTTGGATGCCTAGCACGTATCGTATGTTCTTAGAAATGGAAAATGAAAAGAATTCCGCTAGCGCTGTGTTCCGCCTCGTAGCTACGGTGGGTAGGCTAGACTATTCCGTCAGTTTGTCAGTTCATCACAAGCCATGGTGGGTGTTACCTATCATTATCAGGTGTGATAAATGTAATTTAGGTTACATGTTTTGAGACTGTTCCGGTGCTGATGGAACGTCGATGGCATGCAAAGAGCGTGAGAGAAATGTGGTCTGCTTGGACTTTACTCGAAAGGAGTTTTGCTTCTATCCTAAACAATCACAACCATTGGAAGGCAAGCGCTTAATCCGCCAGATCGAAATGCATCTCAGAAGAATATAAACAACGACGTCACTTTTATTTTAACGACCAGTGTATATCAAAATATATGGATTCAAAATCTAATGATATATGCGTATGTGTGCATGGAAGCTATTTATGCCAGCAAATGTGTTACGGAATGTTGTCTTCGTTTTGAAACATTGAGCAGGAAATATGAAATTTGGTGCTATACGCGACAACTTTGCATAAAAAAGCACCCTCATACATCAATATAGGTATATATATATATATATATATATATATATATATATATATATATATATGTATATATGTAAGGCATAATTATAAGCATCAATATTCATCAACGCCCACATTGTGACGCTGCGATAGCAATGCAAGGGGCAACCAATACCAGCTCTCGCTAACAGACAGCTGTGTAGTTACAGTCCGGACGGCACGCGCAGTCTCCGAGGGAACACTTGCAAGTGTACATCACATTGCATTGCTTCAGCAGAAGTGTGTCACGAGTGAAGGGATGGTGTCGTGGGATTTCGGTCTTCATCAACCGTGTAGGCCTCGAGACATTGCATGTGTGTAGCACAGTTTGTGCTCTGTAACGTCTAGTGTAGTCGCAGTAGGGCTTGGACAGGTTAAGTGCTTGTGTCGCGTGTGTTTGTCGGTGGACTGAATAGGGTAATTGTTGGTCAGCATTTGCCTCATTCCCTGCAACTCTAAACGCGCAAATTTCCGCGACGAAGAATGCTGTACCACCCTGTTCACAGCAGCTTGTATGATGCCATCTTTGTATAGTGTTAGCTCTTGAACCGTCAGCTCCCTGCATTTCCCTGTTGTGTTTGCTGTGGTGCTAAAACAGGCATGACTAACCGCTTTATGATTTTTGTCCTTCAATTGTGAATTTGCGCGGCAAAAAAGCGAAGCTTTCCTGATGAAGTCTTAAATGGAGATGAAACGGCAAAGCCAGCTCTGTTATTTCAATGTCCTAATGTGAGATACCATATAGATGCATATATACGTACGCTGAGGAGTTTTGTGCTTGGGCTTATCCCATTGGCCGTACGAAGTTTCGCCATTCGCGCAAGTGACTAATCAAGTGCCGGAGTTCGACTAAGTGTTGCGGCCGGCAGGTGCCGTCACAGATACAAGGCTGTCGCTGCTGAAGTCACAAGTATGACAAACAGCTGACAGCGCATGCGGTGAAATTGCGAATAACAGGTACATTAGCGCTAAACGATTTCACAGTCACCAAGTGCACAAACTTCTGCCTAACCAATGACCACATAGCCCCTAAGCTTTCCCCTCCTTCTGTTCTTTAACTTTGACACATCAAGCATATGGTGCTGCACGAAAATAATTGCCTCCAGCAAGGGTTTGCACCTCCATCTTGAGACCTTGCTACGCTTATGTGCAAACATGACGTGCCGACGGCGACCGTCACCCTTTGTTGACGTCGTCGACCTTCTCGCGAAGGACCTCCATGATGGCTTGCGGCCCGAAGGGCGTGACACGAGGACGGCTTGGCGATGGGGGGTGACGACCGGCGGCGCCCTAACACGCTCCCTTCGCCCGCCACCGCTGCGGCCAGCATCTGCCGAGACAGGGGCTGCACCACCGAGATCGGGCTACACCACGTGTCCCAACGTCACATCGCACTGAAGGATCGCCTCTCGTAACAACCGGTGGTGTGGTATCCGGCTGGTTACTAGGATCTGGTTGCAGATTGTTTCGAATGATTCATTCGGCATTCCTAGATGGTATAAGGCTCAGGAGCATGTTACAGCAAAATAATAAGAAAAATTAAGAAGTGTTAATTTATCACACCGTAAAGGAACGAGGTTGAATAAGCACTCGGACAATGGTTCTTAAGGCATGCGATGCAACGGATGTGAGTTGTCTGCACCAAAAACAGGCGTTTTGCTGGAATGAGAAACGGAGCAAGGTAGGTAATGTGAAAAAAAAACAAAAAAAAACAGAGAAAGAGAGAGAGAGAGGGGGGGGGGAATGAAGAGAGATTGACAGAAGGGAGAGAGAGATAAGTAAAGGAGAGGAGAGGGGCTCCGGAGTGAAGTAAGGAGATAAGTGAGTGAAGATCTGCAAAATCCGTACCACAACGACGAAGCACAATTCCGAAAGTGCTCGACGGTTCAAAGCCATGCTTCAGGCACTCTTGCAACCATAGAACGTTTCACAAAATCACCAGTTTCTTCTCTCAGACAGTTGATACCGCTGGCCGTTTTCAGACAGATGCGGGTCGCAAGCGGCGCGGCCACTGCGTGCGGCGAAACACCAGCGCACTGTAAGCGCTTCACGCTCGTCCACGTGAAGCTGCGGGCCGAGTGTACTCGACTCAGCGGCCGCCACGTGGGTAGACATTTCGGGGGACTTTTGGTGTCACAGGACTATCGATCGGTCGAGCAAATGCCAGTCGCCGGCGGTGAGCGTCTGGCGCCCTTTGCGTCTGTCAGAATGGGGACCGGCCACTGGTGTGGCGGTGCAGCGGCGCGCGACGGCGGTGACGTTGGAGAGCCTGTCTACTCATCGGTGCGGTATCCAGATCCTGACCACTGGGTCGCAATTAGTGAATGACCTTTGTTCGCTATTATGTGCCTCTTAGTCTCTTAGGATTAGCGAGGCTGATGACAAAATTCTCACAGATGATCCGGATATAGCAGAATTATTTAATTGCGTCTTCACTGAAATTGGACAAAGTTAAAGGACAAGATTTCTAACTCATCATTCAACCCCCTCCAGCTCATCGTAAATGCAGAAAATGAAATGGATCTGCCACACACTAGTGAAGAGGAATAAATTCGTCATCAATGAATCTAGCATTGTTGGAGCTGAAGTTGACGACATAAATACAGGCATTCAAGTTGTCTTATAGGGTAATACTCAAAGTAGTTCTTCACCTTTTCAACAGCTGTTTATATCAGGGATATTTCCAGACATTTTCAACAAAGCCGTGATGAAATCCATCTTCAAAACTGGGAGCTCTAAACTTGTAAATAATTACAGACCTATCCGTATTTTGCCGTTTATGTCCGAAATTCTCGAAAAACTTACAAGCAGTAGACTCATCCTTCATCTAAAGCAAAGTCGCCCAATTCACCAAAATCCGTCCGGACTTCGGATGAGCAAAGTACATGCATGTCATTTATTCTTCTCCAGGAAACTATCACTTGGGCTTTTGAAAACGGAGAATATGTGCTTGGACTGCGTTTAGATTTGAAAAAAGCATTTGGCACGGACAACATAAACTTTTTTCTAGGCAAACTTACGAAATATGGTATCCGACGAAAATCTCAAGAAACCGTTTCTTCTTATTGGCCTGGCAGAACTCAAGTCGTCAAAATCAGGACTCATCTATTATCATTCAAAAACGTGACGATGGGCGTACACGCAGGATCAATTCTCGGCCCAATTCCATTTACAATATACATAAATGACTTGCCTACGTTAAGCAGTAACACGATTTGCCTCGCCCACGCTGCTGATACTGCGATTTTTCTCAAAAATATTGTGAAACTACAAAACCGCGTCAACGCAATTTTGCTTCTAACGCCTTCCTGGTTTAGTGTTAATTTTCTTTCACTGAACGTTTCTAAAACATTCACTCAGCATTGCATTACCATTTTTCGCATTTCCAAATAAACGTGCAAATTAATACTTCATCTATTGAAGAGGAAAAAGTCCAGCACCTTGGCGTGCTCATTGACAAATCTCTTAAGTTTATGCATCAAATGAATTTTGTTGCAGGCATATTAAGTAGAAATATGGGAATAATAAGTAGGGTTAGGTGCTTTATTGATAAAACGTCATATCTACTTTACAAAAATTTGAATTCTTTCTTATTTAAATCATTGCTGCTTGGTTTGGGGTTAAATTAAGCTTCTCAACTACACCGGTTGGTGGTTTTGCAAAAAAGGGTTGTGCGTCTGATGGAAAACGTGTACCCTCCAAAAACATCTGAGACAACCTTTAAACGATACCAAATTTTGGAATTATCGAATATCGCTAAATTCCAAATGTTAATTGCGATGCACAAATTTCAAGATGCACAGCCTTCTGCATCATTCGATGTAACATACAAGCTCCACGAATCAAATGAAATGGATATGAAGCGTGTAAAACATCTAGGCCAACCTTTCTCTAATCGCAATTATGGACTATTTAAAACATCTTGCCTTGACCCTATGATGTGAAACGATATTATGATCCCATATTTTCCAGGAGTAACTGATATAACTGCATCAGAAAGCATCATTAAGATCATCCGCAAGCATTTTGTGAATGCATATTAACGTAACCAACATATGTCAAGGTATTGCAATTTTTGTCTTGCGCATATGCAACTCACTTCATATTCAATCTTGCTTTATGTTCCATAATCACATCCTGGGACCGCTATATTCATGCACTTGTACCCAAATTCACGGCGCTGGCTCCGGGAGCTCTCCCAGCAACAATCTCCGCTTGGTTGGGTGGACTCCCAGGACATCCAGCTCAAAGCCCAGCACGAAAATGACCAGTTAATTACCCCTCCGACTTGTGTGTCTGTACATCCCATCCTAACACTGTGAACAAGTGGTTGTAGTTTACTGGATGGCCATAGCGTGCTGTTATTAGCTGACCTTGGCTATGACTACTTTAAGCCTTCTCATATATGACTTGTCCTTGCCTATCGCATAACACAATGCCTACCGGGTCTGCACCACCTCTTCGTCTGCTTCTTTATGTTTGTTTCCTCTTCTCAGCTGGAAGTGCCGCGACTTGATTTTATGTTTTCTGGTGCTCAAGTACGGTTTGTTGCGTCGCTGGGATAGAGGGAAAGGCACTCCTGGTTACTTGTTCTTGGGTAACGGTATACAAAACGTGCCATTTTCGGCACGCAATATTTGCAGTCGTGGCTGCTGGATGAGCTAATTTGCCTGTCAACGTCGCTTCCAGTTTTCTCTGTTTCAACTAAGGTTCTGTCATGTGGGCACTTAATAAGTGTATAATAAGTGTAATTTACTGAGTGTATAAGAACAGAAGATAAGCGTGATAAGATGAGATAAGATGAGAATGGCATGAGGCACTATTCATGTCACGTACTCTAAATTTTAGTCCATGCAATACTCCGTTCCTGTTGTTAACAGATGTATGCCTTGTTGTTGTGCTTCCAGCCTATATAGATACGTACTATCGCTCACAAACCAGTTTCGACCGTTCCTAAACATATGTGCGACATTCAAGGAAGAAAAATGTGCAGCGGTCGTATGTAAAAATAAGCATGATGGGCTTTCTGCTTAATTTCATGAAGTATAATGTTGGGAATAACTGGATCCGAAGGCACTTATTTTGTGTACAAAAGGCTTTAAATGCGTATATGACAAATATCTTCATGATGAATGTCTATGAATGTCTAAATGTTTCTGAAATATGGTTCAAAATAATATTGGAGGCTAATTCGGATAACATAGTGACCTAGTTTGACGCTTGATCTCGTTCTCCGAACTACATGATTTCTGTTATTTTCTTTACACCTATACTGTCGGAAAGATCATATTTAGGTCGGTTGCAAATATAATTTGAACAATGGTGGATACTGCACGGCAGTACGTTATGACCCGGCCAATCATAGGGCGCGATCAGCTTACTCCGTCTGAAACTGTGACCGCGTCCCTGAAACCATTCATTTCTAGTTTAAACTAGCTCCTTGGACGTTCTTCTAGAGTTCTAAAACAGTGTTTGAATGACGCATTTCTGTTAATCGACCGCTCATACTTGCTTTTACTAGCTTACTAGCGTACTAGCTTCCTCTTACTAGCGTTCATATTAGCTGCGTACATGGCAATGTCGTGCGCTCCTATTCATCACAGCACATCGACAACTATCATTCAAAGGTGAGCAGGCAGCCCAGTATGACAAGAAAAAAAGACTGGTCTGAAGCTACATTATTTTGTCAAATTCGGCCTTGAGCCAGAGCAGTCGCCTTTTATGCTCGGTCAGCACGCCTGGAAAGGCACAAATGGAATTAGACACGGCACGCGTGTAATCCGACACGACCTACGATTGAACTAGACCGAGGCTCAAGAGAGGGTCAGTGTATATAATGCCGTGTTGCTGGGAGTTCCCGAAAATGGAGAACTACGGTTTCAGCGCTTTCGGTAAATGCCTCTAGATAATGCTTAATAAAAAAATAGAGTGAAATAAGTCGACCAAATACAGAAGTTATTGTGTGGCGGAGCGACACTGGCAAGAACGGTGCACGCCACTCGCCATCATCACGGACAAGAGTTGATGGCTTGATACAAATATGCAGGACTGCCATATCAAACTGAACACAGTTGCAAACCGATTTTACCTGGAGCACAAAGCAGCAAGCAGAAGCTTGTACAAAACTGTCGGCAGTTGTCTTGACAACTTCGCTGTAATGGGTGTGGTAGAAACTGGCGATAAGTCGCACACGGCTTGTTAGAAAAAACATCGTCATCCGCCGTTTCAAATATTGATGCAATCCAGTCAGCGAATAAGCGCATAGAAGCCACAGATTCTGTGGACACAAAGTCTGGATACTTCAGCCACGGAAGTGAAGTGCGAGCCCGGATCGTGAGATCATCATCGCGCGACTCAGGTCGATTCATGGCTCATGATTTCCGCGATCACGACTGCAAGGTGCACCATGGAACAGTTACACGCAGTAATGCCCACGATTCGGAAAAATCCCGTCCATCTATATGCGCAGGAAATTACGTGAGTGGTTCGGTGCATTAACGAGGAGCATTATTCACGTAGATAAGACCTCAGTATTAGCCTCATTCCTCGGAAAAACCAGGAGAATGGAGACATAGTTGAGTTGACATTCCTGCAACACGTCTTTATCGAAACAATAGCAGCAGAAGTGTTGATAAAGGCATGTTGCCGAAATGCCAACCCAGCTACATCTCCATTCTCCTGTTTTGTTGTCTTTTTATCCGAGGAAGGAGTCTAATACTACTGTCTTATCTACATGCGAACGATTTTACGCCTTTGTCCATGCGAACGCGCAACAAGCGGGATGAGCGTGACCCGTATCCTCACCACCCCCATCCCATGTCTGCGTGTCAGCACGCTCCCCCCCCCCCCCCCCCCCCGGCGGCCGGCGTGATATCACACGCTCGGGTGGAGATCAAATTGTCCCCAGCATCTCCAACACTAAGAGAGCTAGAAGCATCAAATTCAAAGTGTGGGTTGGTCTGTACGTGAACTCGCTTGTGTCAGTTCGAGGTGTCTAGGTAAAAACCTTCGGGTTTTGCAAGCTCCGGCCAAATGAGGTTAAACAAGGTCAAACTCCAGATGGGTGTCCAAAGTGTCGTCACACCTTTTCATGTAGCCGCCTGGAACCTAGATACCTGCTGTAATAAAAAAATCACTAGCGTTTAATTCTGGTCAATGAACTTGTTGGCCTTATACATTTTTACGTGAATAAGCACCACGGAATACGCTGAGCAGTATGCTGCCGAAACGAAAGGTTGATATGGGTCACTCTGGATCAATGGCCTACTCTGATATTTAAGAACCCCATGAAAGGTGTCTGTTGCGGTCGCTGTTATAAAAAATAGAAATACGCACCATACACTATCCTGTAAAGCCAGCTCTTCAGTTGGTATACTGCTAGGTTTTTATCTCGGTCTGATCTTTGCAACGGATGTCAAGTCGATGGACTTTGTCGTAATCCTAGATTTAACTGCCTAATTGTACGAGAACCTATGTCAGACAAGTATGGCTTTGTCGAACACTCCGATGTTGCATCAGATCAAGTAATTCCCTGGAAAAATGGCTTCCCTGACAGCTACGACCCGATTCTGACCTGCCATAAGTCAGCAGCCTTGCAAGTTACCAAAACGTCTGTTCTTTAGTTGCTTACAGCTATGCAAAGTTTGGCTAGGCTGCTGCACCGCGTATTTTTGGAAATTTTTCTCGAAAACCGTTCGGGGAAACTGACCGTGTCCACCCGAGCGTGCGTTAGCCGTGTACAACAATGATAATGGCGACATCTTTGAGCAGCACTATTTTACGGAAGAATTCTGCACAAATCCTAAACGACGGTTCATGTTCTTTGGCAGGGTGTCAACGGCACCGCGCTTGTGAATAATTGTTTGCTTTTTCAGGGGGCTGTTGGAAACGCAGCGGCTCGAGAAGACAAAGGAAGCTTAATGCTGTCAAGAGATGCGTAACAGAGCCTTTATCCATTGGTCATCGTTCTTTTTCGAGATAAAAATGTATTAGCTCAATACAATGCAAATGTAACTTCAACATGTGACACCATGCTGAGTATTTGATTTCAGTGGGTATTGCAATTCCTTCCGACCTTTCATACGCAAGGCTCATGCACCAAAGTGGGGAACACCGTTAAAGGAGTGGCAGAATGTGGAAATCTGAGATGCCCAGAACAGGATCAAGTCCTGACGCCACTGTATGTGCTTCGCATTGCACTGAACACATTGCTGGTCAGGGATATACAAATGTAGTTCTGAAATGGACTGTAGTTCATGAAACATTCTGCGGAGCACAACACGAAGAGACGCCAGGTCTGTACATTTCACCCATAGCTTATCCGGCATGCATACATGCGCACATTATACGCGAATAATTGTGCAGCTTGTTTTGCACTTAACGTAGTTTAGCCTTGCCGCTTCATCTCCGTTCGTAGGCATGCTTTTCACCTATGTGATTGCTGACAAAATGCGCATATGGTGCAATGCTCTGAAACTATCTGAAACATGGCTGTCTGCAGCTTTGGAATCTCATCATTATCCAGCTTTTTACTGCAGTGGATCAAAAGGGGTAGGTGGTGGACGAGAAATTTACATTGATGATCATCTTCATCCTAAACAACTTAGCAATCCTGTTTTTTCCACAGCTGAAGTGGTTTGTGCTGAACTACTGTGTGATAATGCAAATATTATTTGTCAAATTTATAGGTAGCCCAACACTGATGAACACCACTTAAGCTCAGAGCTAGAGCAATGCCTAATATGGCTTTAAAAAATGTACTGAGCATCATTTATTACTGGTGATTTCAACTTTGATCTGTTTTCACTTGATATCAGTCCTAATGTGCAAGCATTTTTCACTAGCATGTGTTCAAATGGCTTGTTTCCTACAATATACTGGGCAACATGATCTTGGTATCCATCATATACTCTTCTATATGACATATTTTGCAATGTCTTATCGAAAGTGATGCACACAGACATTCTCCCTCATGATCTGTCAGATCATTTCCCTACTTTTGCTTTGATGAACTATGCCTCACACACACACACACACACATACCTGATGTTAAAACACATACTTCCACACTTGATTGAAGAAAGCTGGAAGAATTGAAACAATTCCTTGTTAATCATCTTGTTGATATTGAAAATGAGCCAGAACCCCATACTATTATAATTCAAATTATATATGGTTACAATGCTGGGATCACCAGGTTCTCCCACATGAGGCACATTTCTAAAAAACCAGCCCATGCAAACCATGGTTGTTACCTGCACTTCTCCTGTCAGATACACATAAAAGCTTTTTGAACAGAAATTGAACCACCCCAATCCTTAAAAAAGCAAAATGCACTTTTTCTTATAACATCCTTGCTACATCTCCTAGACTAGCCAAAAATAAATACTAGTGATGAATTCATTTAGCATTCTGGCAACTTCAAGGAAACATGGAAAACATTACACACTCATGAATTCAACACAACAAAAGCATGCAGACCCAACAAGGATTACTAAGGCTATTGACAAAATTATCACAGATGATTCGGATATGGCGGAATCATTTAATTGCATCTTCGCCGAGGTTGGACAAAAGTTAAAAGACGAGATTCTTAATTCATCATTCAACCACGTCCAGGTCAATCTACGCAAATGTAGAAAAATGAAATGGATCTGCCCCTCACTAGTGAAGAGGAATTGGTTGTTGTCATGAATAGACTAAACAACGTCGGAGCTGGAGTAGACAATATTAATTAAAAAGAATTCAAGTTATTTTGCAGGGTAATGCTCAAAGCAACTCTCCATCTTTTCAACAGCTGTTTGGCACCGGGGATATTTCAAGGTATTTTTTAAAAACCGTGACTAAACCCATCTTTAACAGTGGGGACTCTAAGTTTGTAAATAATTACAGACCTTTCAGTATTTTGACGTTTATATCCAAAATTCTCGAGAAACTCATAGATAATAGCCTCGTCCTTCATCTAAACCGTGTCGCGTTCGATTTACTCACAAATTACAATGAAATTTAGCTCACAGATAGAGCTAATTATGCCACTGATGAATATATAAGACACTAAGTGTGATATCCAAAAACAAAGGAGTTATAAAAGATCAAAGTTCAAGGTCATTCTAGGTCATTGCTTAGTGAATCCAGTGAACCTGCCTGGACTCGACAGAATTTGACTAAATTTGGTATGTTGGTAGAACAAAGCAACCAATTAATAAAATCACATTTTTCAAATGTGACATTTAAAACCACGCCCGCAAACAACCATAGAAGTTCAAGGTCACTCAAAATCAGACTCTTTTGATTACTTAGAAATTTTGCAAAAAAGTTAGCATCGCATCTCTCCACCTAGCCTTCAAATACTACATTATGACATTCAAAGGTTCGTCTTCCAGAGGCATTCAAATCTTGGAAATGACTGTCTTGCACGTATTAACATATATACACCTCATGTCGGTAAAAAGGCAGAGGGATTCCTTTCATCACGTTGAGATTTGGCACAGATGTGTACTATGTACATACACAGTTTTTCATTACGTAGCAATTTGTGACATTTCCATTCGCGCACTCTAGAGGCTCTCAAACAATGGGATATATGGCATATCTCTAAAACGACACAAACAGCGTCGTAATATGCCACCAAAACCAAACAATGCTGAACAAGTCATCCCCTAGGATATAATTAGTCGTTGTCTCTCATATGATGTGCCATGTGATGGTACGGCACGCAAAATGTGACGTATAAATAAAAAATGTCACATTTGATGTCAGTTTTCACACATTTGTGGACCCCTCTCATTGCTTTGAAATTCTCCACGAATAATCACCTTACATGGTTCCACCTACCCACCAAATATTATAGTATGACATTCAAACGTTCGCCTTCCAGAGGCATTCAAACCTTGAAAATGACGGCTTTGAACTAAATAGATGAGAGATTCCTTTGATCACCTCGAAATTTGTGTATATATACGGTTTTTCACCAAGTGTCAATTTGTGACACTTCCATTCACGCATTCCAAAACCTCTCAAACTATGGGATATATGACATATCTCTAAAACGAGACATTAATAAAAAAGCTTCGCAATAAGCCACCAAGACAAAGGAGCGTTGAACAATGCATCTCCTATGATGTAATTGGCCGTTGCCCATCATATGATGTGCCATGTGACTGTACGATATCCAAAATGTGACCTATAAATCAAAAATGTCACATTCGACGTCGGTTTTCACACATTCGCAGACTCCTCTGATTGCTTTGAAATTTGCCACAACTGATCACATTACATGGTCCCATCTAGCCACCAAATTTGGAGGCATGACATTCAAACGTTCGCCTTCAAGAGGAATACAAACCTTGAAAATGACAGCCTCGCACGTGGTTTAAGTTTTTTCTTCTGGAACAAATTTATCTGTGTTCCTACCACATTCTAGAAGCGACTGATCTTTGCGGGAAAGGCCTCGACCGTTGCGGCAAACAGAGATTAGCCCAGAGCCGTTCGGTCATCACAACCATCCCCATGCCATGATTGTGTACATTGCCAAGACATGAGGCCGTTTGGATCTGCATGGATGTGTGAGTCGGCGCAAGCAACTGTACTGGTCTATTGATTCAGCGCGTGAGTTGCAGAAAACACCTGCTCTCTGTGTGAAAACACCTGCTCTCTCTCTGCTCTCTGTGTGTGAAAACACCTGCTCTCAGAACGGTCTTAGATGTCATGGTGCACACACAGCGGCCAGTCTTGGGCGTGCATTAGGTTTTTTACGCTTCAGAGATGGACGCAAAACACCGTGGCCAATGAATGGGATAGCACGCAAGGCGGTGGAGCATACTAAGCGTGGTATCTTCTTCATAAGCTGCTTGAATTGGTCTTCGGGGCTTCGAATACTTTGAATGCGCCATGCCTCATCAAAACATGGGACTGCATTGAAGGTTTGAATTATATTTCACTTTTCTACGCAGGGTTCTTTTCCAAACTTAGGTACGCATATTCTGCCGTCCAAATTTGTGTCCTAGTGTTAGTTACTTACTCAATTAATGTTCTCGTTCCGATTTTCGGCAGTTAACCAATATCACGCATGTCGAAATGAATAACAAGTGGATAATGGTGAATAATTTATGTTTTACATGCATTTTTAACCAACTGAAGTTAAGTTGTTCTTGGGGTCTCATCAAAGGCACGCCCAGTTAAGCAGGTGATCCATGCCCAGTGCACGCCTGTTCCGTGTGCCTCCTGCCGTAATCTCAGGCGCTTGAATGAGCACATCAACCCGCGCTCCGACCCCACGCGGGCACACGGTCCCTGCCTTGACCTGAGCTTATCACAGGCTGCCCAGAACAGCGGCCCCTTAGCGTCTCAGCATCCCATGCTCGTACCGTTCCCACGGCGTGTCAGTACATCACTGCACACCGCGTCCGGCAACGCCGCTTTCGTCACAGGGCGTCACCGATCGTCACCGGCAACGCTCCGATGACGTCACGGCGCCGGACGAAGGGGGATGGGGGCGGGGGTTATAAAAAGGGTCCGGACGTGACGATCGGCGCATTGTCAGTCCAGTCCGGTCAGCCGCGCGAGCGGGGGTCGTGGAGGGCGTGGTGGCACCATGAGCTCGGTCGCAGTCCTCGCCTGTGTCGCCGTCCTGGTGGCCGTCGGACTCGGCGCGGACGCGGATGTGTTCTCGATTCACGTGCCGAGCGAGCCCAGTGGCCTTTATGGGCTGCCGTCGACGCGCCCGTCCCCATCGGCGTCGTCCCGTCCCGATCCGACCCTCCAGCACAGCCAGCAGGATCAAGAGCCGCGCCCCCCCCCCCCCCTGACGTCCCGTTTCAGGGGTCCCCCACGGGGACAGAGCAGGGCTTTCCGCTCCAGGCGCCCGGGACGGGGACGCGGCAGGGAGGGGATGAAAGACCCTGCTCCGTCTCTACGTTTCGCTTCCCAGTCAAGGGACTTCCCACGGGTAAACGTGAGTAGGGTTGAGGGGAATCGGCAGGTATCTGGGCTGTCCCCAGCTGTTACCAGACGCTCCCGGGGCCTTGCTCGAGGTCACACGGGTGGGGGCTCTCCAGTTTTAGCTCAATCCTTGTTCGTCTCCCCATCAAAGGGTTCATTGCAGGAACCGAGCAGGACGGGTCGGAGCAAGGCGTCTGTGTTCACTTCAATATCCCCCACGCCTTCATCCCGAAGCCAGTCGCGAGGGACAAGGAGGTTTAACCCAAACAGATCGTCTCTTTCTACACGGGTCGCCTTTGCAAACTCACAATTGATGCAACATTCTCGCGAACGGGGCCATGTTGACATGCAGTTATCCGCTGTTGGTTTGTCATGGGATGACCCAAGTTTCGTCAAACAAGCCGGCTTATTGCAAAACTATATTGAAAATTACTCTTAAGACAGCCTCCCTTTTGTTCACTTTTTTCCTCGGCGTATTCTCCCGTGCCGCGACATTCACATATAAACACTATGCTGTGACCAGAGCTAGATATTGATAAATATATGCACGCATTGTAACACGTTTTTTAAATGGTAACATGTTCGGTGGATGACATTCTAGTGCGCCGGCAAGCGGGCATTAGAAATAGTCAGTGCACACGATATCACTATAGTGACTTTTGACGTATCACAAAGCAGCTAAAATATGTTTCCCTTAATATGCTAGCTTATTCCATACTCTCTCGTGCGAATACTTTGCCGCCTCGATTGCAGGCATTCCTCTCGGTCTCCACGATGGCAATGCCCGATAAAAGAAAACAGTGCTGCGTTGCCCAATGGGCAAAAGAACCAGATTCTAAACGGCTATGAAGGCGTAAAATGAAGCACCACCAGGTTTCGGCGCAGGACTGTCGTCACTAAAGTAAATTCAGGCGCGATGACCAAAGGTCAGAGAAAGCTAAGTCAGCCGAAAAGCCCAGTATCCAACAGTCTACGGGAGAGCTCATAATTCAACCGTGTCATTGACACCGCACACCGCCAAAACACTCGCTATCAATAAATAAACTTCGTCGTCTTCTGCTATGTCGTCGCTTCAGCGGATGCCAAATCAGAAGAACTTCTTGGGGTTTTGCTTGGCCACTACAGCCAGCTCGAGCTCTTCATCCTCTTCGAATATCGTGTCGTCACTGTGGGCAAGCAAAATATCAGTCCTGGTTGTCATGGGTATTCGATGACCCGAGATTCCTATATGAACGCGCATGGTCTTATAGACTGACAGCGCGGAAACTGATCCAGCGCGAATTATGCACTGGGACCGCGCACTTCAGGGCAACGATGTTCTGGGGAGACCTAAACAGAGGGTTGGCCCTAATCCAGTACGGCCGATAATACGATAAACTGCCATAATACGATAAACTGCCATAAACTGCCATCTAAATCGACCTTCCTGGGATGTTATTAAGCTGCCGGTTATGGATACTATGGAGTGGGCTTAGGCGATTTGTCGGGATCTAATCTACATGTGGACATGAGATCTAATATATATAATGGAAGCCAATGTGTCTTGTCAATTCATGCTAAAGAGAGAGAAAGAAGAGCTGAATGTAAAAGGATGATGGACTATCACGCAGAGCTTTTAGGAGTTGGGGGTTCCGGATCGTTTACACTATCATGAATAAGAGTTTGGGCACTGTTATGGCAGTTTTAGTCGTTAAGAGTTTTGTCGCGCGCCCGGCTGGCCGACTGAATACCACGCGCTCGTTGGAGGGGGGGGGGGGGGCGGTCAATTTGACCACCGCCCTAAGGTCTCAAAATCAACGGAACTAGAGACACCAAATTCATGGGATGGATTGCCCTGCGTGTAAATTCGCTTGTGTCAAAATTTAAGATTCCTAGGTCATGTTCTTCGAGCCACATTTGGTCACACAAGGTCGAAATCTAGATCGGTGTTCAAAAGTTCCCCGACCTCCCCATGTAACCGCCTTGAATCTGGATACTAGTCCTAAGCGAAAGGCCAATGATGTTCATTTCAGGTTAATGACCTTGTTAACCTTAAGAAGGTCATGGTGACCAAAAACTTACTAGACTGTTTTGGTTTTGTTTTTATTTGAATAAGCGTCCAGAATTACGCTACGCGCATTGCTCCTAAGACAAACCATTGACCTGGACGACTTCAAGTCAGTGCCCTAATCTAACCCTTAACTCTGATCCTTAAGATGTTCATGGAAGATGTGTGCTGCGGTCGCTGGGACTAATTAATTTGAATCGAGCATTGGAAATTACCCACGGAGCAGCATTCCTAATAAAAAGCAGGTTGGTTTTTACCTCAATCTGACCATCATGTATGCCATAAGGTCGAAAGGTATTGTATTTATTCCATATTCTATTATTTGATTTTCAGACTATCTCAGAGATGCATGGCTTTAACACTCCGTTATCACATCCTGTTGGAGGATTCCCCAGGAACCGTCTTCGCTTTCAGCGCCTGACTTTGACCTGCCATAGGTCAGCGACAGTACAGGGCAATTACCCCATTGTTTATGCCAAAACACCTCCTGTTCAATTTCTTATACCGAAGCAAAGTTGTGCGTGGCTATGCCACGGCTTTCGGAAATAATTCTGAAAAACTTTGCATGGAGAGGGCAAAATGACCACCACCCCGACCTGAACGTGTGTCGACAGACAGCTTGGAAATGTTCGACGTGATTATTGAATCTAAACTCCGTTTAATTACTTTTCCATAAGTTAATTTGCGCAACAAGCCATCGGGAGCTAACTGTGAAACAAAAATCGAGTGATAGCAAATAGCACGCATCATTTCTATGCCTAACTGTTAACACCGGAGAACGGATGATGTGGTGCTGCGCCATAATCGCCCTCATACAGTGTTAATACTCTGGTATATCATAACCAGGAGCATTGCAGACATCAACAAACCTGTGAAGAATAAAATCAGAGTTCAATTCTGCCAACTGAATTCACTTGAATGCCATAGAGCTCAGCTTCATGTAAAGAGCTGAAAATTCCTCTCAAATCTACCTCGAGCCATCAGATACACAATTAAAAATTTTAGCCTATCACGACTTAGCTCAATAATTACGAAGACACATCTTGAACAATCTTTGGAGGCTCGAATAACACCGCTTTGTTCCAAAACGGAAATAAAGATAAGCCAATCTCATAATATCACCCACACAAGCAGACCATGCACACCGCGTCCGTAACAAAGAAGGCAAGACCAAAGGGTCAGGACATGTCAAGACCCTTCCAATGAGACTACTAAGCCCACCTGCCGGTGAGCGTCAGTGACCCACTGCCAGTGGTGCGTTCCACAGCACCCCGCGCCGCCCGGTCTGCTCAGTACCTGTACAGCTGGACGCAGATGGGCTGTCGGTAGCAGCCGCCGCTGGGGCACGCCTGCTTCTGCAGCACGCACACCTTGCCCGGAGGACAGCTCTCGCAGAATGGCGCGGTCCGGCTCACGCAGAGTGGCGAGAGAGGGCACGTCTTGCCCGGTTGGCAGAGGCCGCGCGTTGCCGCGCACCGGGTCTCATCCCCGCAGCGGAACCGCACCGTCCGGCACGGATGCACGACCTCCGGCACTGTCCGGCAGGCGGCGCCACGTTAGGTGGTGGTCGGCACGCCGTCCGGCAGGCGGCACCACGTTAGGTGGGGACCGGCACTGTTCGGCAGGCGGCGCCACGTTAGGTGGTGGTCGATAGGTGTTATTGGGTGTTCCGGCTGCTGCTGTCATTTTGCGTTATGTTTGGTGAGAACGGAACACCTGGGTGATGAGTCGTCTCCAGCAATCTCTAACGAACGGCGCCACGTTAGATGAAGCACGTGCGCCGGCATTATCTAGTAAGTGGACCAGATAAGGCGTGAACTGTGCCCTCCCGATCGGAGCAATTTACGGCACTGTTCAACAGGTGACACTGATCCTGTGAGCGCGGAGGAAGTGTATATGCGCTCGACACAGATTCCTTGCGTCCTGCAAGCCTAAGTAACTAGTGGCTACTTCATGCTTGTCATTACTGTAAGCCGACCTAAACAAACAAGCCTACAGCAACCGATGCGCTCTAAACTAAATCGTAATCGCCGCTGCATGTTGTATAAGCGCAGTTTGAAAGGCAAGATCCGGGGAAGCTGTGTCACCGTCGTGGCGTAGTAAACCGCAGAACCTTTTGCTAAGTACCTTTTATGCGATTTTAATCATTGGCTTAATCAAAGAGTGCAACGTTTGAAATGTACAACAGTGAAACAAATTTAAGGTATCCAGAGCTGCAAAGAACATAGACTTCGGATCTCGTAATCCCAGACTGTCTGACATCGCCGTCCGGACCGTGTCAGATCTGCTCTGACAACGACACATTGCCTTACTCTCTTCGTCTTACTGCACGTGCACCACTGCCTTACGTCACGCCTTGGGTCTGCCAGCGGCCATGCACCGGTATCCGACCAACATCCTTGCTGTTGAGCAATGTTCCCATGCTGGCCGAATGGCCTGAGGATTTTCCTGAGCTCGTAACGGTTGCAGTGCCTATTCGCACCTAAGCAGTGCGTCGTGCCCTTGAGATCATTAAGTGAGAACCCACTTTCCGGCTTTCGCGAGACTCACTTGTTTTATTTTTACTAAGCAATCCGCAAAATCGGCGAGCAAATTGAGCTGTGCAAATAACATTTAGAGTACGATGACACTGACTAGACTGGAAATGTTAAGTCGAGCATGCATCTAGCTGCTTAGTTCTGTTTTCAGGGAAGTGATGCTCTCTGTCAAATTGATAACTGATTGAACTAGAGTTTAAGGCAATGGGTCTAAAAAATATTTATCGTTCGGCATCATCCGCAACGAAATGAGAATCAAATGAGTTAATGGTCCAGAAGTCGGGCCTTTGTGACATTTTTCGGAACTGACAAATCAAAAACGGCCAAATGACCGAAATGTCCGGCACCACCGCTCACTGTGACCCGCAGAGCTGTTTGGGCTCGGAGCGGAACACCTACACTCGTGACTCACCTGAGTTCTGACAGGTATGACCACAGCCCGTGTTACAGCACTTGCTGTCGGATTCACAGTCGTAGTCGCTGGTGCACTCTTCGACACATTTGCCCTTGTATCCTTTGGTGAGCTTTGGGCAGAATCCGGGCTTAACTGAAATGAAGTAGCGACGACCACGCAGTGAGTGAATATGCTATGGCTTATCGAACGGTACATCACGCCGCCATGGCCTCTGTGCGGCGAGAACAGCAGCGATCCCGGAACGACGAACGAGATGAGGACGCTCATATTAGCTCCTTGCTCCCGATAATGCCTGGTGTTACAACGCCTGGCAGGGTGTGCCGCTTCACCAGCCGTCAGCAAAAGCAGGTCCTGAGCTCTGTTGCTTTCCTACGTTCGTTTGTATTGCATTCAGTACAGATCAGCGAAAGCCGTCGTCCCGCTGATTTGACTTGTGACATTCTGTGCAGACCAGCGAAAGCCGTCGTCCCGCTGATTTGACTTGTGACATTCTGTGCAGACCAGCGAAAGCCGTCATCCCGCTGATTTGACTTGTGACATTCTGTACAGATCAGCGAAAGCCGTCATCCCGCTGATTTGACTCGTGACATTCTATATAGACCAGCGAAAGTCATCCTCCTGATTTGACTTGTGACATTCTGTAAAGATCAGCGAAAGTCGTCATCCCGCTGATTTGACTCGTGACATATTAGTGACGCGAGATTGGAGTTTGCCGCAACATGCTTATTCCTAACAAATACCGCCTCATCTCACGATATTTTGCGTCTAAGAGCCAGAAGATCATAAAGCATTGCAATCCCGAAACCGACAGCTTTCTCTTACTAGACTTACCCGGGGGACACTCTTCCTGCGAGCACAGCAGGAACTTGTTGATGCAGGTGCAGCTGTTGCATTCGATGTCTATGATATCCCCGTCCTGCTTGCAGGCTGCAACAGACGGCCGTTGACGTCACTGCCTTGTGGCGGATCTGGCGGCGCCCGAGCGTGACGCCGCAACAGTAACACGACAACGCCAACGCCATCACGACCACAGCGACGGCTGACCAGGGCCGCGCCGTGAGTGCCGATCCCGTCAGGGCCTGACGCTGGTCTGGGGCTCGCCGCGGAGGCCGGCCCGCCGCCACGCGACCGTCGCCATCAAACCGCGCGGCTCGCAGCCCCGCCCTATACAGCCCAAAGCCGATTAGGGCGGCGGGGGAGGACGGCTCGCTGAGCCGACTGAGCCGGGGCCCGGAGGGGCGTAACGACATCTCCGCAGACGCCGTTCGACGACGATCCGGCGCGGTACGGAGCTGCACGACCTTGGGCGGCGAGATTCCGGCGAGATTCCCGCTGGAGACGTCCGCTAACATCGGATTAGCAGCCGCGCCGTGATGAAGACTGCTCGAGTCGGCCGACGTTGCCTGCACCGCTGGGAATGAGGAACGTTATGCATGACAGGATTTCCAGGAAGGTGGTCCAAAGGTGAAAGGCCAAGGTTATTCGAGGAGTTGCATCGTGTCATCCGGAGATTAGGCAGGCGGACGGGCCGACCCGGTGGATTAGGCTTGTGAGTCAGAGGCACACCAATCGACTGTCAGCGTTTGACTGATGGCCGAAAAACCGGATTGCATAGCAGCTGACTGCTTGTAGTTGCAATTTCAACGAATTGACGGCATCAAAGCATGTTTAAAAATTTGCTCGATAAATATATAGGGCGAAAACTTTGACATTTTTGACAGCGCGGTAGCGGTGGCCTTGAGTTGTCGGAGATGTCCGGCACGTCACCAATCAAACACACACAAATATCCAGTTCGTTATTTATTTTCGATTTATTTCCACGCTTAAAGCGAGCAAAAATAGGTTGACGCAAGCAGTCATTAGCAAGTTAACGCGAATACGAGTTAAGCACACTTATCGATACCGACCATTCTGGCCACGGAGCACAGCCGGAGGCCAGGGGTCAGTACGGCTCTCACGGTCTAATGAGAAGCCTGCCCTTCCACACGCCTTCACACCATCGCGAAGAAACGTCTAGACCAGCGGAGGAAGGTAGCCAAGGTACTCCTCAAGCTCCTGCTCCACCGTCGGCCTCTTTGTCTTCGGCACGAGCCGCATGCCGAACTTGGGCTCGTAGTCAGGCATGGCGTCAGCGTCGAAGGGCGGCAGCGAGGGCCGCGATCCGCCATGGCTCGGGCGCGGAGAGGTCGGCAGACGATTTGGACGAGCTGGGACGCGGACGGGTGTCTCCGGTTGGGAGAAAGGTGGACGGGGACGGCGGGGCGAGGGCTCCAGCTTGGCTGCAGCCGGCTGCGGGCCTAGTCTCGAGTCGGGCTCATTGTACGGGGGTCGTGGTCGCTGTCCCTGTGTGGATTCCCCTCCAGTACCCGGTGACCCCGGTGACCCTGGTGATCCTCCGCCCGGGGCCCCTTGGTTTCCTCCACTGCCAGGAGTGCCTGGGGTGCCTAAAGTACCCGGTGATCCTGGTGATCCCCTGCCCGGTGCACCCAGAGCTCCTCCTTTGCCAGGAGTGCCTGGGGTACCTTCAATACCTGGTGATCCTAGTGATCCTCTGCCCGGCGGGGCATACTTGTATCCTCCACTGCCAGCAGTGCCTGGGGTACCTCCAGTTCCCGGTGAGCCTGGTGGTCCTTCGCCTGGAGCAACCGATGATCCTCCGCCGCCAGGAGTGCCTGGGGTGCCTAAAGTACCCGGTAATCTTAGTGATCCTTGGCCCGGCGGGGCATACGAGTATCCTCCATAGAAATAGGTGTCTTCGATACCTCCAGTATCTGGTGATCCTGGTGATCCTCTGCCCGGGGCACCGGGGGATCCTCCTATACCAGGAACGCCTGGGGTACCCCCAGTACCCGGTGATCCTGGTGATCCTCTGCCCGGTGCACCTCGGGATCCTCCGCTGCCAGGAGTGCCTGGGGTACCTCCAGTGCCCGGTGAGCCTGGTGATCCTCTGCCCGGGGCACCCGAGTATCCTCCGCTGCCAGGAGTGCCTGGGGTACCTCCAGTGCCTGGTGATCCTGGTGATCCTCTACCGGGGGCACCCGGAGAGCCTCCTATACCAGGAACGCCTGGGGTACCTCCAGTACCCGGTGATCCTGGTGATCCTCTGCCCGGTTCACCCCGGGATCCTCCGCTGCCAGGAATGCCTGGGGTACCTCCAATGCCTGGTGATCCTGGTGATCCTCTGCCCGGTTCACCCCGGGATCCTCCGCTGCCAGGAATGCCTGGGGTACCTCCAGTGCCTGGTGATCCTGGTGATCCTCTACCGGGGGCACCCGGAGAGCCTCCTATACCAGGAACGCCTAGGGTACCTCCAGTACCCGGTGATCCTGGTGATCCTCTGCCCGGTTCACCCCGGGATCCTCCGCTGCCAGGAGTGCCTGGGGTACCTCCAGTACCCGGTGATCCTGGTGATCCTCTGCCCGGGGCACCCGAGTATCCTCCACTGCCAGGAGTGCCTGGGGTACCTCCAGTGCCTGGTGATCCTGGTGATCCTCTGCCGGGGGCACCCGGAGAGCCTCCTCTTCCAGGAACGCCTGGGGAACCTCCAGTGCCTGGTGATCCTGGTGATCCTCTGCCGGGGGCACCCGGAGAGCCTCCTCTTCCAGGAGTGCCTGGGGTACCTCCAGTGCCCGGTGAGCCTGGTGATCCTCTGCCCGGTGCACCTCGAGATCCTCCGCTGCCAGGAGTGCCTGGGGTACCTCCAGTACCCGGTGATCCTGGTGATCCTCTGCCCGGGGCACCCGAGTATTCTCCACTGCCAGGAGTGCCTGGGGTACCTCCAGTGCCTGGTGATCCTGGTGATCCTCTACCAGGGGCACCCGGAGAGCCTCCTCTACCAGGAACGCCTGGGGTACCTCCAGTACCCGGTGATCCTGGTGATCCTCTGCCCGGTCCACCTCGGGATCCTCCGCTACCAGGAGTGCCTGGGGTACCTCCAGTACCCGGTGATCCTGGTGATCCTCTGCCCGGGGCACCCGAGTATCCTCCACTGCCAGGAGTGCCTGGGGTACCTCCAGTACCCGGTGATCCTGGTGATCCTCTGCCCGGTCCACCTCGGGATCCTCCGCTGCCAGGAGTGCCTGGGGTACCTCCAGTGCCCGGTGATCCTGGTGATCCTCTGCCCGGTGCACCTCGAGATCCTCCGCTGCCAGGAGTGCCTGGGGTACCTCCAGTACCCGGTGATCCTGGTGATCCTCTGCCCGGAGCACCCGAGTATCCTCCACTGCCAGGAGTGCCTGGGGTACCTCCAGTGCCTGGTGATCCTGGTGATCCTCTGCCGGGGGCACCCGGAGAGCCTCCTCTTCCAGGAACGCCTGGGGTACCTCCAGTACCCGTTGATCCTGGTGATCCTCTGCCGGGGACACCCGGAGAGCCTCCTCTACCAGGAGTGCCTGGGGTACCTCCAGTGCCCGGTGAGCCTGGTGATCCTCTGCCCGGTGCACCTCGAGATCCTCCGCTGCCAGGAGTGCCTGGGGTACCTCCAGTACCCGGTGATCCTGGTGATCCTCTGCCCGGGGCACCCGAGTATTCTCCACTGCCAGGAGTGCCTGGGGTACCTCCAGTGCCTGGTGATCCTGGTGATCCTCTACCGGGGGCACCCGGAGAGCCTCCTATACCAGGAACGCCTGGGGTACCTCCAGTACCCGGTGATCCTGGTGATCCTCTGCCCGGTTCACCCCGGGATCCTCCGCTGCCAGGAATGCCTGGGGTACCTCCAGTGCCTGGTGATCCTGGTGATCCTCTACCGGGGGCACCCGGAGAGCCTCCTATACCAGGAACGCCTAGGGTACCTCCAGTACCCGGTGATCCTGGTGATCCTCTGCCCGGTTCACCCCGGGATCCTCCGCTGCCAGGAGTGCCTGGGGTACCTTCAGTACCCGGTGATCCTGGTGATCCTCTGCCCGGGGCACCCGAGTATTCTCCACTGCCAGGAGTGCCTGGGGTACCTCCAGTGCCTGGTGATCCTGGTGATCCTCTGCCCGGTTCACCCCGGGATCCTCCGACGCCAGGAATGCCTGGGGTACCTCCAGTGCCTGGTGATCCTGGTGATCCTCTACCGGGGGCACCCGGAGAGCCTCCTATACCAGGAACGCCTAGGGTACCTCCAGTACCCGGTGATCCTGGTGATCCTCTGCCCGGTTCACCCCGGGATCCTCCGCTGCCAGGAGTGCCTGGGGTACCTCCAGTACCCGGTGATCCTGGTGATCCTCTACCGGGGGCACCCAGAGAGCCTCCTATACCAGGAACGCCTGGGGTACCTCCAGTACCCGGTGATCCTGGTGATCCTCTGCCCGGTGCACCCTGGAATCCTCCGCTGCCAGGAGTGTCTGGGGTGCCTCCAGTGCCCGGCGAGCTTGATGATTCTCTGCCCGGCGATTTCTCAGAGGTTGGAATTTTTGCTGTATCGGGTCTGTCAGATTTGGCAGGTGTCGGCGGGGAAAGATCACCGTACGCAGACTGGGGTGGTTTGAAGTCAGAACTGGGCGGCAGGTAGCTGTTCGAAACACCATATCTGGGGGGTTGCGAAGTGCCGCTTTTGCTTTCGGAGATCTCAGCTGTTGGGCCTTGTTCAGGAACTGGTGAGACTGGTTTTGTTTTGGGCTGTGTGGAGACACCCACATTTTCAGCATTCTCACTGGGCGCGTCTTTAGTAGTCGCAGGTCTTGCAGGATTCTGTTCTTCATCAGCTGCAAGTTCCGGCGTTGTACTTGCAATCTGAGGCGCCGTGATGACGGAATTCGGCACTTTCGCGTCTCCCAGACCATATTCAGTCGGTATTATATCAGCGCCAGGACTTTCGGCGACCGGTGTTCCGAAATCGTCCTCTCCCTCGCCACCAGGTACGGGAAGTGGCATGTTGCTGATGAGCTCAGCGCCAGGACTTCCGGCGACCGGTGTCTCGGGGGACGTTCCAGCGACTGGAGATGAGGGCCTGCCGAGGACAGTGATAGGTGACTTGGCCGGAGAAAAGTCGTCCTCTCCCTCGCCACCAGGTATGGGAAGTGGCATGTTGCTGATGAGCTCAGCGCCAGGACTTCCGGCGACCGGTGTCTCGGGGGACGTTCCAGCGACTGGAGATGAGGGCCTGCCGAGGACAGTGATAGGTGACTTGGCCGGAGAAAAGTCGTCCTCTCCCTCGCCACCAGGTATGGGAAGCGGCATATTGCTAACAAGCTCAGGGACAGGACTTTCGGCGGCTGGTGTTCCGGGGGACGTTCCAGCGACTTCGGGCGTCTTGGCAGCCAAAGGCCTTCCGAGGACAGCGCCAGGTGACTTGGCCGTGGAAATTCCGTCCTCCTCCCCGTCTCCAGGTATGGGAAGCGGCATATTGCTATCAAGCTCAGGCTTGCTGCTGCTGACTTGGACGGATTCTGGTCGCTCTGAGGGTAGTGTGCTTTTAACGGAGGGGAAAGGCGATGCCTCGTCTTCGTCCAACAAGATCTGAGCGTCACCAGGTGCAAAGGTTCGTCGAGATCCCCCGACTTCCGAGCCGGCCGGTGCTTTTCTGGTGTATTCGTTTCCAGCGGCGGGACTTGTGCCGCCAGCGAGCTCAGGCTTAGCATCTTTCGAATACTGTTGTGCATTTTTCAGTCCAGGTAAATCATCTCCATCTTGAGTCTGCGTTTGCGACTTGCGCTCACGTGGGCTAACGCTCTGTTGGATATTCGGTCCAGGAGATTTCACTTCTTCTCCAGATTTATCCAAAACAGACTTTTGCTCTGTTGTCGCCCGGCTTATAGGGAACGGAACATCTGGGGGCTCACTAACGTACCCAATGATCGGGGGTTTGAACTCCTTGTCCGGTAGAAGGTATCCGTCTCCGATGTCTGGGAGCGAAGATCCTGGTCTGCCACGACCACCACCAGATCCTGGCGTGCCACGTCCACCACCGGGCCCTGGTGTGCCACGTCCACCACCAGGCCCTGGTGTGCCACGTCCACCACCGGATCCTGGTGTGCCACGTCCACCACCAGACCCTGGTGTGCCACGTCCACCACCAGGCCCTGGTGTGCCACGTCCACCACCGGATCCTGGCGTGCCACGTCCACCACCAGACCCTGGTGTGCCACGTCCACCACCAGGCCCTGGTGTGCCACGTTCACCACCGGATCCTGGTGTGCCACGTCCACCACCAGACCCTGGTGTGCCACGTCCACCACCAGGCCCTGGTGTGCCACGTCCACCACCGGATCCTGGTGGACCTTGCCCACCTCCAGATCCAGGTATTCCAGAGCCTGGCGATCCTTGCCCGTCACCAGACCCTGGCGGACCCTCCCCACCTCCATATCCTGGTCTTCCACTGCCTGGTGGGCCTTGTCCACCTCCAGATCCAGGCCTTCCAGAGCCTGGAGATCCTTGCCCGTCACCAGACCCTGGCGGACCCTCCCCACCTCCATATCCTGGTCTTCCACTACCTGGTGGGCCTTGTCCACCTCCAGATCCAGGTCTTCCAGACCCTGGTGTACCACGTCCAGCACCAGACCCTGGTGTGCCACGTCCGCCACCAGACCCTGGTGTGCCACGTCCACCACCAGACCCTGGTGTGCCACGTCCACCACCGGATCCTAGTGGGCCTTGCCCACCTCCAGATCCAGGTCTTCCAGAGCCTGGCGATCCTTGCCCGTCACCAGACCCTGGCGGACCCTCCCCACCTCCATATCCTGGTCTTCCACTACCTGGCGGACCTTGTCTACCTCCAGATTCAGGTCTTCCGGACCCTGGTGTGCCGCGTCCGCCACCAGGCCCTGGTGTGCCACGTCCATCACCGGACCCTGGCGTGCCACGTCCACCTCCAGACCCTGGTGTGCCACGTCCGCCACCAGTTCCTGATGGGCCTTGTCCATCTCCAGATCCGGGTCTTCCAGAGCCTGGCGATCCTTGCCCGTCACCAGACCCTGGCGGACCCTCCCCACCTCCATATCCTGGTCTTCCACTACCTGGCGGACCTTGTCCACCTCCAGATCCAGGTCTTCCAGAGCCTGGTGTGCCACGTCCACCACCAGGCCCTGGTGTGCCACGTCCACCACCAGATCCTGGTGTGCCACGTCCACCACCAGGCCCTGGTGTGCCACGTCCACCACCGGACCCTGGTGTGCCACGGCCACCACCAGACCCTGGTGTGCCACGTCCGCCACCAGATCCTGATGGGCCTTGTCCACCTCCAGAGCCGGGTCTTCCAGAGCCTGGCGATCCTTGCCCGTCACCAGACCCTGGCGGACCCTCCCCACCTCCATATCCTGGTCTTCCAGTACCTGACGGACCTTGTCCACCCCCAGATCCAGGTCTTCCAGACCCTGGTGTGCCACGTCCATCACCAGGCCCTGGTGTTCCACGTCCACCACCAGATCCTGGTGTGCCACGTCCGCCACCGGACCCTGGTGTGCCACGTCCGCCACCGGATCCTGGTGGGCCTTGTCCACCTCCAGATCCAGGTCTTCCAGTGCCTGGTAATCCCTGCCCTTCACCAGACCCTGGCGGGCCCTGCCCACCACCAGATCCAGGTCTTCCACTGCCTGATGGGCCTTGTCCACCTCCAGATCCAGGTCTTCCAGAGCCTGGCGATCCTTGCCCGCCACCAGACCCTGGCGGGCCCTCCCCACCTCCATATCCTGGTCCAGGTCTTACAGACCCTGGTGATCCTTGCCCGCCACCGGACCCTGGTGTGCCGCGATCACTACCGGACCCTGGTGTGCCACGTCCACCACCAGGCCCTGGTGTACCACGTCCATCATCCGATCCTGCTGGTCCTTGTCTATCTCCAGATCCAGATGGACCTCGCCCACCACCAGCTCCCGGTCCATCAGATCCTGGTGAGCCTTGCACAGTGCCGAAACCCGGTGATCCGCGCCCGCCGCCAGATCCTATTCCACCAGGTCCTGGTGATCCTTGTCCTGCACCAGACCCTGATGGGCCACGGCCAGATCCTGGTCCACCTCTTCCACCACTCGGCTTTGGATACGCTCCGCCGGGAGAGCCTAGCTCTTCATCGCTGTCCCGAGGCACAGCGGTGGATGGCGAATCTGCGCTGGCTGTGCCTGAGCCGGGCTTGCCGGGACCCTCGGGACCATCTTCTTCGTAGACAGCGGTCCCTGGCGTGAACTCGGTGTCCGGCGGAAGGTAGCCGTAGCTGCTGTGGTCCCTTGAACGTGGCTTGTCACTTCCCGCGGCTGGGGAGCCAGGCTTGACGCCACTTTCTTCCTCTTCAGGTGCAGCTCCTCCTAGGCCCGGCCCGCCAGGCTCTCCTGCTGATGCTCCTGGGACTGACGCTTCTCCAGTACCTCGCAGGCCTGGTTTAATGCTGCCCTCAGGGCTCGTTCCTCCGAGTCCCGAGCCCGCTGGTTTCTGGCCTAATCCCACACCGCCGGGGGCACCTGCTCGATCTCCTGCTAGTGTTTTGATGGTGCCGATGACGGTTGGGCTGCCTCTTGGGCGAGCCGCTCCTGTCTCGTCGCCAGATGTCGCACCAGACGGCTGATCCGACGTCGGTTTCGGGAGCCCACCGCCAGGGGCGACAGAGACGCCATCTGGTCCCACGGACGTTGGCTCTGCATCGCCACCCGTCTGGGGGTCTCCTCTGCCGGTACTCTTACCTGGTTCTCCTGAGGTTGCCTTGACCGATGCACCTGTTCCGGTGCCCGCGCTTGCGCCACCCTTACCGCTTCCCTTTCCACGGGTGCCTGCGCCTGGGTACCCTTCACCGTCTCCCTCTCCACCGGGGCCTGCGCCTGGGTATCCCTCACCGTCTCCCTCTCCACCGGGGCCTGCGCCTGGGTACCCCTCACCGTCTCCCTCTCCACCGGGGCCTGCGCCTGGGTACCCTTCACCGTCTCCCTCTCCACCGGGGCCTGCGCCTGGGTACCCCTCACCGTCTCCCTCTCCACCGGGGCCTGCGCCTGGGTACCCTTCACCGTCTCCCTCTCCACCGGGGCCTGCGCCTGGGTATCCCTCACCGTCTCCCTCTCCACCGGGGCCTGCGCCTGGGTACCCCTCACCGTCTCCCTCTCCACCGGGGCCTGCGCCTGGGTACCCTTCACCGTCTCCCTCTCCACCGGGGCCTGCGCCTGGGTATCCCTCACCGTCTCCCTCTCCACCGGGGCCTGCGCCTGGGTACCCCTCACCGTCTCCCTCTCCACCGGGGCCTGCGCCTGGGTATCCCTCACCGTCTCCCTCTCCACCGATGCCGGCGCCTGGGTATCCCTCACCGTCTCCCTCTCCACCGGGGCCTGCGCCTGGGTACCCCTCACCGTCTCCCTCTCCACCGATGCCGGCGCCTGGGTATCCCTCACCGTCTCCCTCTCCACCGGGGCCTGCGCCTGGGTACCCCTCACCGTCTCCCTCTCCACCGATGCCGGCGCCTGGGTATCCCTCACCGTCTCCCTCTCCACCGGGGCCTGCGCCTGGGTACCCCTCACCGTCTCCCTTTCCACCGGTGCCTGCGCCTGCGCTTCCCTTCCCATCTCCTTTTCCGCCTGGTGCCGATCCCAGCCCTAGGTCCTGTGGCGGCGGGACGGGATCGGATGGCGAGGAGACCGTGCCCCTGGCGGTGCCGGGTTCGCCCGGTCCGCTCGGCCCCTCTCCCTCCTCTCCTAATAACTCGGGCGGGATGGGCGTGCCGTCTTCGTAGAAGCCGGGCGTGAAGGCGCCGTACGGCGGCAGGTAATCATCGCCCCAGCGACCCCCGCCCCGCCTACGGCCATTATCCCTGTTCGACCCGTCCTCGTCTGTCGCGTCGTCGTCGGCGAGGGAAGGATCGAGGGCGTCGGGATCGCCCTCGCCGCCGCTGCCGGTCGCCGCAGCTGCGCCTGGGTACCCCTCACCGTCTTCCTTTCCACCAGTGCCTGCGCCTGGGTACCCCTCACCGTCTCCCCTTCCACCGGTGCCTACGCCTGGGTACCCCTCGCTGTCTTCCTTTCCACCGGGGCCTGTGCCTGGGTACCCCTCACCGTCTCCCTTTCCACCGGTGCCTGCGCCTGCGTTTCCCTTCCCATCTCCTTTTCCGCCTGGTGCCGATCCCAGCCCTAGGTCCTGCGGCGGCGGGACGGGATCGGATGGCGAGGAGACCGTGCCCCTGGCGGTGCCGGGTGCGCCTGGTCCGCTCGGCCCCTCTCCCTCCTCTCCTAATAACTCGGGCGGGATGGGCGTGCCGTCTTCGTAGAAGCCGGGCGTGAAGGCGCCGTACGGCGGCAGGTAATCATCGCCCCAGCGACCCCCGCCCCGCCTACGGCCATTACCCCCTTTCGACCCGTCCTCGTCTGTCGCGTCGTCGTCGGCGAGGGAAGGATCGAGGGCGTCGGGATCGCCCTCGCCGCCGCTGCCGGTCGCCGCAGCTGCGCCGCCAGCTAAAAGAACGTGCAAGGTCACGACATGCTCGCGGTGCTAAAACGTGGGCAGTGCATACCAAGATCGCACATGCTGTGCTCATGCATCAGTAGAAATGGACAGGTGTAGCAAAGATCCACGTGCTTGTAGGAGATAATGTTAGGTGCATCATTAGATCAGAGATCAGAAACGTCCTATTCGGACGCAAAAATCCCGGATGTTCTCTCACGATTCGTTTCTGTTATTCGTGACTAATAACAAAGTAGTAAGAAAAGGAGAAACCGATGATGCATACTCCATGGGTTCCATTTCAAGATGCCAGAGAATTATGTGCACTGCAGCCAGTCGGTGAGAGATGTCACGTGCATATCCATGCAAGATGCAGCCGCTATGCATACACCGTCGTACCTGTGTCTGCTCTCAGCTCAACGCCTGTCATCAAACCCGCCCCCTCTGACATCATGTGTTTCTACCCCAAGCTACCATGCAGGTCAGGTTTGCCCTCCGGCGAGTCTCACCGCCCCCGCTTCCGCAGCCAGCAGCAAGCAAGTGGCCGACCACCGATCGGCGGGACCCGCCCCACGAGACTCACGTATAGCCGTGCAGGAGGGCTTGCCCTCGCGGTCTTCGGTGCACCGGAAGCCAACACGACACTTGATGGTGTCGCAGTCGGGCGCGCGCGGCCTGCGGCACACGCTGGCGCAGCCGTTGGAGCAGCACTTGGAATCGTTAAGGCACTGCGAGTCGTACTGGCACGAGCTCCTGCAGCCGCCGCGGGGCAGCGTGTCGCTGGAGACCCTCGGGCAGAGGCCAGGCTTCTCGGCTGGGGACGGAAGGCCTGGTCAAGCGCCACTCAAACAGGCGGCGAACGTGTCTGGCTGCAAGAGGTGCGAGACAGGGTGCACTCTATGATCTTAATTTGGCTATCACAAGCCCACAGTTGCAGTGTTTAGTGTCGTCGGCAGAGGGGCCGGAGAGCCAGAGAACCAGTCAGAGTTGGCAGCGTATTAAATCGACTAGTGACCCGTGGGAGCTGCAGCGTCCCCGTACCGACTGTCCACAGCCCCTCCTCTGCTCGTGCATAAACCCCGAACACGTGCAATCAGGGGTAAGGAAGGAAAAGTGCCGTAAACGTACGGCCAGAATTCATCAGATTAATTGCCAGCAGTGAAGTATTATCAGCGCGAAACCGCGACGCCATCGTCTATTCCGTTCGTGACTTAACCGTGTGATGAGCACGGTTGTTTTGAACAGCAAAGAGACGTCAGGACTGGTTTGTGAAGTAAACCCCCATTATCATAACAAGGGTAGATGAACGGTGAAAATGCCAACTACAATCGAACGGCTGCCATCAGGAATCCTTTCTCAGAACAAAAATGTGGTCAGCACGATTTGATGAACGCATGAACGTCTGATAAACGCAGCAGGATAACTTTGATAAACTTTCTCGCGATGCATCCAAAGAGCTGCACACCGTCGGCCCTTGTTGTCCTGGTCTCCAGAAGGTCTCCAGAACGTCACGCGCCCCCACTGACCCGTCGATAAGCACTGGGCGTCGCCGGCGATGCTGCTGACGCACGCGGTGCCCTCGGAGCAGGTCAGGTCGGCGCAGAGCTTGCGCAGGTCGGCCGGCATGCAGCGGTTGCCGCAGCCGTCGGCATTGCAGCACCTGAGTCCCTCCGGACACTGCTCGTCGTACTCGCACTGGTCGCTGCTGTCCGCCGGACAGCGCACCCTGGGGGCCACCACCGGACAGCGGCCCGGCCGCGGCGCTGCGCACAGAGCAGGCGGCAGTCAGGTCAACAGCGCACAGCGGCCCGGCCGCGGCGCTGCGCACAGAGCAGGCGGCAGTCAGGTCAACAGCGCACAGCGGCCCGGCCGCGGCGCTGTGCACAGAGCAGGCGGCCGTCAGGTCAGCAGCGCACAGCGGCCCGGCCGCGGCGCTGTGCACAGAGCAGGCGGCCGTCAGGTCAGCAACTCACAGCGGCCCGGCCGCGGCGCTGTGCACAGAGCAGGTGGCCGTCAGGTCAGCAGCGCACAGCGGCGCCACCATACCAGCTGGTTGCTTATAATCACGTGAATGCCTCTACATCTCGCAAAGCCGTGTGACCCAACTTCTTCTCTTGAGTTCACGTGAGATGCACACATGGCCTATAATGCGGCATGGATAACCAAACGGATTGGCCCTAGTCATGGCAGCCCAGGACTCCTTACCTGTGCTAACGCACTGCGCGTCACTGACGCCGTCGTCGACGCAGGAGTATCCCTCCTCGCAGTCACGGTCCTCGCAGCGTTTACGCAGGTCGGGCGGTGCGCAGACGCTCGCGCAGCCGTTGTTGCAGCACCGCTCGTCACCGGAGCACTGGAAGTCGTACACGCACTGGTCCTCGCAGCTGCGGGTCCGCGGGTTCCAGAAGTCCGCCGCCGGGCACCGACCGTCCTTCTGGGCTGGAGAGCAGAGGTCACTGAGGTCAGACGGTGCGGTGAAGGGTCAAAGAGGTCAGAAGGAACGGTTGTCTGGCTGCTGGGGTGTGGCGACAGGGTGTAGAAGTTGAGGAGAGATGCACTCAGTCCTGTGTGTTCGGGACTTCATGGCAAACATTCCGAATAGCTGACCGGAGAACACAAGTGGGAATTCGTATAGAAGAACACAAGTGGACGGTCGTAAGCTTACGACAACCAGGAATAGAGGTGAAGCTTCGTCAACTTCGGCACAATTTCGATAACCACATGTTTTGCTGTTCATTTTTTCGGCCTCAAGCAGCTTGGTGGGTCATTCGGGTTCACCAGTGAAGAGCCACGACGAACATTCAGAGACGAACGCCCGTGAAGCAGAAGAAGTGACGATTATGTTGACCTGCGAGGCGTGGCCTAGGCTCGCGACCGTATTCGCCGCGCTCATTTATTATCGCGGTTGGTGGCTCGTGGCCCGCCAAGAACCAAAGGTGATATGCTGGTCATTGGCATTACAGAGCAAGCGCCGCAATTGCTCTGCGTCAGCAAGCCTTTGTTATCATTTGCAACATCCGCATGCAGTCATTGAACAGAATAAACTCGTGAAGTCTGTAAGATCTCACAGAGAACACGACGTCACAGCAATACTGATCGATAGGCAAGAAGCCCGAAAAACGTCGTGATCAGCCACTGATAAAGCACGCCTTTCACCTGTTTGACGGCAGTCTGAATCTGCAGCAACGATCTGCAGTGGTCTGCAGCGAAATAACTGAATCGTTGCATATTTTGCAACACTCCGGTACTGCGTCAGTGCAGCACAAGCAATGTATGTCTATCAACTCACGTCCTGATAGGGGCGAGGGCATAATTTTTTATGCAACCACTTTGAGGTTTTTGAGGATACCTCTCCAGCGTGTTAGAAATTTCGCTCAAGTTTTCACTAGGCTATGGATGTTCATTACGCGTGTTTTCCCACCAAAAGTGTTTCTAGCTTTTCTGGCTCCCGAGCAACAGCGCTTTTTTAGGAACACTGCACGGCAATCTAAGGCCGCCGCGGGCGGCGGGCGGCAGCGCGGGCAGCGGGCGGCAGCGAACGATGCCGCGGAATGCGTGCGGCGGGCCGACATTGTTGCATGAACACGCGCACGGGTGGGCGGGGTCAAATTGACCCCTCCCCCCAAGGTTTTTCCAGAATGATCTCGGAAGGGCGCGTCGTAGTCGCACCAAATTTGCAATAGCTGTAGAGAATTGAATAGCAGATCTTTTGATGCGAAAAATTTGGTGTGTATTTCAAGGTTGCTAACCTATGGCAGGGGATGGGAATTTTCTAGGGAATGGTGCAATGCGATGCAACAATGGAGTGTTAGATGAAGTCACACACATGTAAAATAGTTTCTTAAGCAGAAAATCAATGACACCTAGAATTACAACCACTTCAAATTGACCTAGGGGCAGGTATGAAGGTCAGAACAAGGTCAAAGCTAACCCGCTTTTCACTCGAGAGCTCGGTTTTATGGGGTAGTTTCTGGCGCTCATTTCAAAATTATTCATGACAGGAACCGCAATCTATGGGCTTTTTAAAGATCGGAGAAGGTCACTGACAAAAATGACGCAGGTCAACATTTTATTTTTAGGAACAGATCACCCGGCGTAATCCCCGACCTTTATTCGAATGGCAAAATAGGAACAATCTCAAAGGCACTTGGTCACCTTGGCCTTATGAAGGTTAAACAAGGTCACTTAACTCACTGACCTTTTGCTTAGAACAGATACCTGGCTTCACGGCGTTACGTGAGGAGTGTTTCAGGGCACTTGAGAGGCCAGTCTGGAGTTTGACATTGCTTGACCTTATTGGACCCCAAGCTCATATTCTAGAAACCTCAAACTTTGATGCAAGGGATTTTACGCACAGGGTAATCTGCAATGCGAATGTGGTGTCTTTAGTTATCTTAGTTTCCGAGATCTCAGGGGGTCCAGTTGACCCTCGCCCATCCGACCGAAGGATATTCAGCCGGCCACCCCGGCGCGTGTAAATGGAGCCATGTATCGTAAAGGTATGCTAAAAACACACAAATATATGCAGTTATACTGATAATTAAATAAGAAACACACCTGGCTAAATTTCATCTCACCATAAGTTATGGTCTCCTTGGTACGATGTTGTAAAGCTGAAAAAGTGTGATTTTGGGGAAATATTGACCTTTGACCTGCCATGATGGGATCAATTACCGACCTAACAATAAATAACTAGTACGAAAGACGACATTTTTGTACCAATCGAGATCTCTTCTGAGATCAATCCACTGATGTTTTCTGCTAACCCCTTCCTGTATTACGTTGGAAACGCCAGAAACCGCATTAACCGTCTCCGCCTATCAACCCGCGTTATGAAAAGCGCCGAATCAGGGCGAGGGTCAGGGAGCGTGGAGGGAAAAATGGGTCAGCAAGACTGAGTGAAGGATATGTGTACCGACGCCGGTATTCCACAATATTATTTGATTAGGATGAATAGGGAACATGTTGCATACATAAGGGACCCAAAACTATTTCATAACGTGAAAGCGCGTTAAGCGCCAAACATGAAGAACATCCTCTACAAACGCTGAAACAACGAAGATCTGCACACCTCAGTATCCGCACTTACTAGTATTGACACAGAAGGCATCCTTCAGCTTGTCCTTATCGAGGCAGGCGTAGCCGTCCGGACAGTTAACGTCGTCGCATGACTTCCTGAAGTCGGGATCGAGGCAGGCGTTGGCGCAGCCGTTGTTGCAGCAGCGCTGCTGTTTGGGACACTCGGAGTCATACTTGCACGTGTCCTTGCAGTCACCCCGGTACGAGCCCGGCTGGATGGCCGGACACTTGCCGGCCTTGACCTCTGCGGAGGGGGGGGGGGGGTGGAGTCAGACAGGGGGTCGGTGAGGGGGTCGCGTTGGACGGGTAAATCAATGGGGAGGGGCGTAGTTCATACGGGGGGTCGGTGGGGAGGGGTGGAGTCACACAGGGGTCAGTGCGGGGGCCGAGTTAGATGGGGAGATCAGTGAGAAGGGGAAGAGTCACACAGGCGATCGGTGAGGAGGGCCGCAGTCAGATGGAGAGACCAGTGGGGAGGGCCGGAGTCAGACGGGGTGATCAGTGGGGAGGGGATGATGGTCGGAACAGGAGATCGGTGGGGAGGGGTGGGAGCATTAACATGGAGGAAGAAACAGTCTCCTTTCGTCGTAGCTGCCAATAAAAGAAATGGCAGAAATATTCTAATAGTATAAGAAGTCTTTCACTACTACTTATCACAGGCTGCATTTGAACATTCCAGCTACTTCACTAGCTGCCATTCTACTACAGTAAGGCGATGTCCTTCCAGCTGTCCATCCGCTGGAATTCTAAATGGGCGTCATCATGCGCGTGGAATAGTTGACTTTTAGCTGTAGAGGCAACCTTCGCATTTGCCAGCTACAACTCTGGGCTCTGTAAGGATGTTGTCGTAATGAGGAAAACAGTGTAAATTTCGCTTTCAAATGTGCTAGCTGAATACTCAAGGTCCAGCGTAGCCCAGTGCCGACAGTTGCATGCCTTCCAAGGCCATGTGAAACGGTCTCTAGCTTACAGCCTAAATCACCCAAGGTGTCCAAAAGCACGATGAATCATCGATGTAGGAATGCAAAGCGTCATTGTTCTGTCGATCGAACGCTGCAGTATGCTACTTCTTTGTTTCTGTTCTCGAGATTCTCGTGAATAAACGGTGCGTGCGAATGCACGATTATCCCACGGTTGTGCCGTTGCGAACAATGCAAATGTTGTCACGCAGGTTCTGCTAACTTCAACGGGCAGGACTGGAAAGGAACTTCCTGAGCTGGAATAATAGCCATCCATTTCTCAAATACCGATGTCATCCTTAGCGTAAACAATGTTTAGACAGACACCTTGGATAACACAGCTCCTGTGACACAACAATGGGCTCGGCGCAAAGGCATGCGCTCAGTTATACAACACGCCGTGTCTCCTTTTACGTGACATGTTATATATCAGCCGTGTTCATCGGGGGGTTTCTGAGGCCTAATAATTTACATGACTTGGCTATGGCTAAGGCTATGGCTTACAGGAAGCGTAAATTCAGATGGCCGACTCGTTCAGTAACGTTGCGTCGTTGGTAGAGACCCCTTTAACAGCATGACGAGCGAGGTAATGACAAATGGCGCTCTAATCGTGAGATGAATGATGAGGATTAGGTCTCGAATAATGTACATGATACGAAAACTCAAACTTCATGAGGCAGGTGTTTTTTCTGAGCCCATAACAATGGGTTTATGCATGCATTGGAAAGTTTGTCTTCGTGGCACCTTAGTAGGTATATGGGCTCCCAATTGTTGTCTTAATACGTAAATCACATCGGCTGATTTATTTTTCCCTTGTCTGTGACCAAACAACCACAAAACTGATACGCTTTTCGTGGGTATTAGTCACAGTGGGTTGGGCTGTTTTCCTGTGTGGTTTTCATGGATCAGACAAATATCCTTCGTTTTAGACCCCGGCGTACAGTATTTGGTAAAATTTAGAAGGCGCTGTTGTCTGCCTCCCGGCCGACCACTTGTTGCTCTACGTAAGGTGTTGAGCTGGAAACGTAGCGTGTATCCCCTGCCTTCACCCACACCGCGCAATCATTTTCAGGCATTTACCTGCACTAACTGGAAAGATCTAACCCTAACCAATGGCCCACACTGGTAGATATGTGGTAGATATTCGGGTTGCGTTGCCGCCTGCCAGCTAAATGCGCAAGCGCGCAGGTTTGTACCAAGTCACGTTATCCCCCCTGTTAAATCGTGTTGGTCTAGTGTTACTGCGACTCCGGATTTCCAAGGTCTAGACATTGTACACTATACACCAAGGTTCCGACACTCGCATGTTATATTTGTAACTGGAACTTTTTGCTTGTTAGGCTTGTAGCTACACTTGTGCACATGTAGCACTTTTCTGCAAACTTTTACAAGACTGTAAGTTGTATGTTCCCCCATACCAAAAGAATGTATGTGGTCATAAGCAGCGTTACAGGGAAATGCGCCTGACCAAATAGGTAAAATGCATAAGCGCGCCTCGAAACAATTCAGCACAACTTGTCAATCATTCTGCTACTTGCCGTGCAAAACTGTGCGGCGGTGAAGTCAGTAATTTCGAAGAAATAGGCCTCTCAAAATTTAGTCCAGCTGGACCGAGCAGGGTCAGGGATAACTGGACCGCGCCAGGATGGGCTGGCTCAAGTCAGGTCAGGTCGGATCAAGTCGGACCGATTCCCTGGAGTAACGAAGGTGCCAGTTGGCTGACTTCGAGACCCGTTTGGCCTATGCTGTATTGGTCGTTATAAATATTTTGCACAGTAAGCATTGCTGGCGTCATCATACAGTTCCAAAATTTATAGCTGTCATTTAAAACCACTGGTAAGACGTATGCTTTTGCAGGTGGGCAATACGAGTTACGAAGACATACATAAGTGGCAGATGCTTTCACTCATAGTGACTGATTGCATTCGTGAGAAAGACACCCGGAACCAAGACACGAGATGTTCTACTCGCCGAAGGATCTTGCCCCACCGCCGCAACCCCAGTACAGCTTCCGTCACTGCCTGCCTCGCCAGCTACGGCTTACAGCGTGGATTAGGCAGCGGGGGTAACCAGCTGGAGCTACAGCTTGTGCCAAATTGTGTAGATGTTGTGCTAACGCATTCATTGTTACTGTGAATATACTTTATGGTACGGTGATGTTCGCAAATGATGTCTGCAGGGTTTCGCACTGAAAAAATGCCGTCAAAAATAAAGGTTCATTCGTTGTAATACCCGTCAATTTTTACATTCCAGTCGTCGTAGACATTTCCAAAGTTTAGGAAATAAGTTGAGCTGGCAGGCACCGTTCGCACAAACGCAAGCAAAATGTACCAGCAGGTGAGGTCACGTGCATTAACACCTGCTGGGTTCGCCTTCAGCGGCAAATCGCTTGACGTTATAGCCAAGACACACATAAGTAGATTGACGAGAGATATATAGGTGAACGCAAGCTGCTGAAAGAATTCTACACAGCGCTAACATGCTGGTCCCCGGCTCTGCACAGTGCTCGCCGGTGCAGTGTTCCTGATCAACACTGCCTCCCAGCGCCTGCAGACTTCTTTTTCTGCATTGGGAACGAGTAACGGGTTTAGATACCAGTTGGCCTTATGTCACAGCTAGTTGTAGCGTTCCGTTCAAGGGTGTCGATTTGTGCTGTTTTGTGAGTATCTTTGTTGAGCTTGGCCTACCAAATATTGGCTTACCCTTCCCCCTCAACCCCGCCTCAATCTGTTCGGCTTGATTCTTACCAGAAAGAGAAAACAGGAAAATTCAATGCAACAAAAATCCTATCATTTTAGGTATTTCTTGCTGCCAATCACTACCATACTTTTCAACTATGGGACTAGTTCCTAGATTTTTAAAGATTTTGTTTATTAAAACAAATATCCTAGAAAGCATAGAGTCAGCTCCTTTGAAAATTGCATATTCACGGCACGCATCTTTTGTCGGAGCCTCGCATCCCTCGCCCCCTCCCCCCCCCCCCCCGCCCCCTCTCCCCAATCAGTAAAAGAATTATGCCCTCGCTTCCCTAAAACAGTATTTAGGGGCGCAGTTTTGTAAGTGCGTCGTCAGCCTGCTGCTCAGAGTCGCAGTTGTGTGACCCACTGCAGCGGCCCGTACGGGCTGCTTACGTCCCGCACTTAGGTAAGCCTGTTTACTACATTGAGTTGTTTCCCGGTGGGGTGGAGTCAAAGTGGCAATTTGCACGGGTCCTGACGAGAGAAGAAGCGGAATGGATTTTGTACTGTGCGATGAATTCGAGCTGCTGGGATCGTCCAAAAATTTGCGGTGTTTTTCCGTCATTCTGAACTCCGCTCCTGGGTACGCGTTACTCACGTTGGGTAAAATTTCCGATGGTTGCGCTGCTTTAAGCGCGAAGTCCCGAAAACATAATGTCCGTTTCGCGCTTAGCTGAACTAGAGGTGCGAAGCAAAGACCAGAGGAAATGTGGTATGAGATAAAGCCAAAGGTATCCGGCTTTAAGGTTTTAAAGCATTTTCAAAAGTTACATATGGTGTGCAACCCTCCTCCCTCCCCCACTTTAAGCACAACATCATGTTCTCCGCTCCCACACACCCTTGTGTGTGGAAGCGGAGACCTCCTGGCCTTCCCCGTTGTTATGCATCGGTTGCACTCCATCATTATTACAACCATCATTTCGCCTCTGAGCACATAATATATGGATGATCCCGTACCTGGTTTGTTGAGTGTTTCAAACTCCGGCGGACAGACCTTTAGCCTTTTGATGGCCTGTTCATCTTGTTTCTACGTGGATAACATAGGCATAGAATCAAGCAAATACGATAAAACAAGCAAGGGGACTGGCTAACATCACCATGACATAACCATGGCAAAATAACCATAACTATCCATAACCATAATCATAACCATCGGAAAATCAAATGGCAGCGCCGAAACTCGGCTTTTATAGCAGGACAGACCATGACACCGGCATGAAAGCAAGACGAACGGACCATCAAGAAGGTAATTCGCCAAATCTACAGACTATTAAGAAGGCGAGAATAGCTTTGATTCACCGCGTGCTACAAAAACATTTTCTCTTCTCCCTTGGTCATCAGTACCAATCTAAATTGCAATGATGATCTCAGAAGCAAGTACGTGAAGCCCACAAGTTTATTTGTCAGTACGGAAACTGTGCAGCCCGTTGAGAACAATTCAACGGGTCCCACAACCGCAACCCTGAGTAGGAGGCTGACAAGTGCCTGCAAACGGCGCTCCTTGAACTTCTTGGGGCCTGCCGGTGCGTCATACCGTAATTCTCACCAGATGCAGCGAAACAAGGAGGCTGCGAGTGCTGGGAGCAATGCTGATCATGAGCGTTGCATTAGTGATTAATGTGAAGAGTCAGGCGCCCAGTAAAATAGCGCTACCTGACCAATTTACGTACTTAGCGCCAACGCGTGTGGTCTTTTTGTCACTCCGTTTAAGTATATCTTAGATGTAACTTTCAATAACATGTCACTAAAGGTGCCCCTCCCAACATCATACTGTCTTGCGTTTAACGTGAGCATGTTTGTATATTAAGACAAATGTTAGCACTTCCGAAATGCACTTGACATAATAGCGCAGGGTTTATTCCAGTCTAGTGATGGCCTTTTCCAGCCGTTCACCTCGACGCAGCTGAGCTGCAACTTTTTGAACGCACAGCTCGGAATGAACGGTCTCTTTAAATCCCCCTATCGGTTATTGCAATGCCGTTGGAATTATACATGTCTGCGTGAAGAAAAGCAAAAAACGGCATCACACTGTATGTGATAATCTGGAATCAAACTCGATAATGTACTTTCTTTACCTGATCTGAATCGAGCATGTATCATGGACATGTCATCACTAAACCAAGGTTAGGTGAGACTTTTCTGACGGGCATCCACCAGCAGCGCTCATGAGTATGATACATGGTATCAGGATCGATACACATTTATATATTCCGACTAAGACAAAATTGCTGAATGGAGAGCTTTAACATGCAATCATTTAGTAAATGTTGCGATATCGGATGTGTCGTTTAAACATGCTCCCACACACATTTCCTCTGCTGAACTAAGCAGCACTCTGATTCTCCCCGTGCATTCCAATACGCTTGGACAGACTGGAAGTAAAACGCCAACATTCGGCTTTAGAGGAGACACCAAACATTCTGCGCACGTCTCCCAGAATTCCTTCTTAGAAGGTTCAGCTCCATTGAACCCAGCCGGGTTGGCCTACCTATGAACCGCAGGCCGCTCCCACAGTACGACTCGCAGAAGCCCATCTCTGCCGCCTTGTTCTTGTAGTGCATGTCCTCAAAGAAGATGGAGACGGGCCTGGGCTGAGCCGACGTCTCGGAGGAGCCGCCGCCGGCCCTGACCGAAGCCGGCGGCGGCTCGCGGCCGCCGAGTGGCGCGCCCGAGGGCTGCAGGACTTCGCCGGCAGAGCGAACCGAGGCGGCGAACACGAGCGGAGCGAGCTCGGCGGGCTCGACGGCCGGAGCTTGCGACGAAAAGCTTCCGGAGGCGGAGCGGGGCGGAGGCTGCAGTGTCAGCTGGAGAGGAATGGGGCCCGGTTTCGCGGCGCGTGCCCGGTCCGCTCTCGCAGCGGTGAGGAGTGAGGCGATCGACTGGGGCAGAGGGGACAGCGGCTGGACGCTGACCGAGGAGACGCGCGAGCGTCCCCTCTGTGTCAGCTGGAGAGGAATGGGGCCCGGGTTCGCGGCGCGTGCCCGGTCCGCTCCCGCAGCGGTGAGGAGTGTGGCGATCGACTGGGGCAGAGGGGACAGCGGCTGGACGCTGACCGAGGAGACGCGCGAGTGCCCCCGCTGCCGGGCTCCCGGCGAGTGGGAGGAAGAGGTATGCGATCCGGCGGACGCGGAGGTGAAGGTGCTACTGGTGTGTCCGTGAGAAGTGACTCTTGGAGAGGAGTTAAAGTTGGGGGTTGAGGAGGTATTTGGACCGCCATTTAGAGAAACGTGGCTACGTTCGCGAGAATGTCCCATCAATTGTGAGTTTGCAAAGGCGATCCGTGTAGAAAGAGACGATCTGTTTGGGTTAAACCTCCTTGTCCCTCGCGACTGGCTTCGAGATGAAGGCGTGGGGGATATTGAAGTGGACACAGACGCCTCGCTCTGACCCGTCCTGATCGGTTCCTGTGATAAACCCTTCGATGGGGAAACGGATAAGGATTGAGCTAAAGCTGGAGAGCCCCCACCCGTGTGACCTCGAGCAGGGCCCCGGGAGCGTCTGGTAACAGCTGGGGACAGCGCAGATACCTGCTGATTCCCCTCAATCCTACTCACGTTTACCCGTGGGAAGTCCCTGGACTGGGAAGCGAAGCGTAGAGACGGAGCAGGGTCTCTCATCCCCTCCCTGCCGCGTTCCCGTCCCGGGCGTCTGGAGCGGAAAGCCCTGCTCTGTCCCCGTGGGGGACCCCTGAAGCGGGACGTCAGGGGGGTGCGCGGCTCTTGATCCTGCTGGCTGTGCTGGAGGGTCGGATCGGGAAGGGACGACGCCGATGGGGACGCTCGCGTCGGCGGCAGCCCATAAAGACCACTGGGCTCGCTCGGCACGTGAATCGAGAACACATCCGCATCCGCGCCGAGTCCGACGGCCACCAGGGCGGCGACACAGGCGAGGGCTGCGACCGAGTTCATGATGCCACCACGCCCTCCACGACCCCCGCGCGCGCGGCTGACCGGACTGGACTGACACTGGCGACTGCGCCGGTCGTTATGTCCGCCTCCTTTTTATAACCCCCGCTCCCCATCCCCCCTCGCCCGGCGCCGTGACGTCATCGGAGCCGGTGCCCCCCTGTGACGAAAGTGGCGTTGCCGGACGCGGTGTGCAGTGATATACTGACACGTCGTGGGAACGGTACGAGCATGGGGTGCTGAGACGCTAGGGGCTGCTGTTTTGGGCAGCCTGTGATGGGCGCAGGCCAAGGCAGGGACCGTATGCCCGTGTGGGGTCGGATCATGGGGTGATGTGTTCATTTTGGCCTCAGGTCAAGGCAGGAGGCTTATGCCCGTGTGGGGTCGGAGCACGAGGTGATGTGTTTATTCGACAGCTCTAGGTCTAAGCAGGAGGCTTGTCCCCGTGTGGGGTCGGATCGCGGAGTGGTGCGCTCATTCCAGCGCCTCAGGTTAAGGCAGGAGGCACCCGGAACAGGAGTGCACTGGGCATGGCTCATCTGTTTAACTGAGCGTGCCTTTGACGAGACTCCACGAGCAACTTGTCTTCAGTCGCTTAAAAATGCATGAAAAACGTAAATTATGCACCATTATCTATGTGGTCTTCATTTGTTCCCGCGTGATATTGGTCAACTTTGCCGATATTCTGTGACGGGAACATTAATGAGATAAGCAGCCAACACTAGAACACAAATATGGACGGCAGAATATGTCTACCTAAGTTTCGAAAGGAACTCTGTCTAGAAAAGTGAAATATAATTCAAACCTTCAACGCACTCCCACGTTACGATGAGGCATGGCGCATGAAAAGCATTCAAAGCCCCGGAGCCCATTTCAAGCAGCTTATGAAGAAGATACCACGCTTAGTATGCTCCACCGCCTTGCTTGCTATCCCATTCATTGCCCACGGTGTTTTGCGCCCATCTCTGAAGCGTAAACAACCTACGGCACGCCCAAGATTCGCCGCTGGGTGTGCACCATGACATCTAAGACCGTTCTGCACAAAGAGCAGGTGTTCTCTGCAACTCACGCGTTGAATCAATAGACCAATACAGTTGCTTGCGCCGACTCATGCATCCATGCAGATCCAAACAGCCTTATGTCTTGGCAATGTACACAGTCATGGCGTGGTGATTGTTGTGATGACCGAACGGTTCTGGGCTAATCTCTATTTGCTGCAAAGGCTGAGGTCTTTCCCGGAAAGATCAGCCGCTACTAGAATATGGTAGGAAAATAAATAAATTTGTTCCAGAAGCAAAGTGGCGAGATTATTTGTCTCGTTGCGTCATGAATAGACCAGAGCGAGAAATTCTACTTAAAACTTTACCGTCTGCACTAAAACACAAGCAGCGGCCGTCTCGAATGTAAGCAGAAACTGACCCTTACCGTCTAACTGCGACGCCAAGCTAATAGTTCCCGGAATTAACACAACTCGCATGCAGGCATTGAGTAACCAGGCGAAACACCTGCCAGGCCAGAAAACCGGACTTTGTCCTGAGAAACACCCAGCCAGGTCAAGCTTGGCCGGTCGGGAAGATTACCGGAAGCCTCGTGCGTACCCGCTACTACACCCGTGATGAGCGCATAGACCTGCGCTACGCCACATTGGGCCCGGGAGGCCGTTCCAAAACGTCGGCAGCTGCTCTTTGGATGTGTTCGTGACTCACTGCGGCTGCTGGCCAATGCACGGCGTCGTCTCTGCCAAATGATGCGTTATGGGCAGCTACTTTTTTGCAGCGAATTGCGACAAAAGTCTTTCGTGGTGTGCAAGACGCCGCTGGAGCAGCATTTAGGCGAAGCGAGTTGCTGGAGCATTCGGAATAGGTGACTGGATCAACTCGGCCATCACCGAGCCATATGCCGAACTGATGAAACAGGCATTGAGAGCTACACGTCCGTAAATTTGATACGGCCCCGGGGTACCTGGGGCCGTATCACCGAGCATGACTGCTCAAGAAGTCAACTGTTGCAGGCATGCACCTCCTCTTCAGATCTGGCAACAGGGAGCAGATCTGACATTGGTAGCTCTGCACTACACAGAGTAGTCCAAACCACAGCCGGAAATTCGTACGCTCCTACTGGCGGTTGCCGCCCTGACGTTCGCCATCTCCACACGGCAGCATCACGTCCGAGCCCGTACCAGGAGCCGTAACAAGGGATCCGTGGAGGCCCCGGGGCGGAGAGCAGCGTTGGATGGCGCGTCAGGGTCACCGACGGTGTCCCGCACCGCCCGGCTGATACGGAGGCATTTCCTTGCGCGGCGGCCAGGCCCCTTCCGTTGACAGGGAGCGGTGCATGACCGACGAACGGCGACTATGCGAAGGTCTGGGCGAGGGTATCGGCTGACTCACCGGGCCGCACCCAGAAGACGCTGATCGGATATACACAGATATCCACGAGGTCCATTTGGTAACAAATGCTGGCCTGATGTGCCTGGTGAAGCTTGGACGACGCGGCCGCCACGTTTGGGGGATGAAATTTCAATATGTAATACTAACTAGTGGCTCAGACCAGGGGTGGACCGATGCGGCTTTCACCGCCGCCCCCCCCCCCCCCCCCTCTCCCGGCAAGAATGAGCGCTGGTTTTCACCACGACCCTTTTCAATAAAATTCCGGAATTTAGCGATCATGACGGCTAATTTGGTTCCGAGCTTATAGACACCAGCATGGGCACCTGCATGTAGAGTCCAACAGCCATAGGATTGTGACAAGACTAAGCGATAGTCGAGTGAATACGCATGGTGTGCAGCGGCAACAATTGCTTAAGACTCCAAGACAAACCAACATCGCGAGCTCATTATGACGCTAGGTTTTGTACCTTTAAGGTTTTTTAGGGGGAGGGGAGGGATCTCCTAGTCTGTTCGCAGTGCGCAGGTGTATTGCCAGTGGTTACATTCCCCCCCCCCCCCCGTCGCCACCCTTCGCACTGCTAGCTACGCCCCAGGTACTAAGTATTGAAATAGCAGTCCTCACTATCATGCTGACTTCGAAGACCTTGCTAAGCTTGTCTTCAAACTCGCATGATGCAGGATTCATGAATGGAATAATTGTCACAAAAGCCGCATGGTGTATTTTGTTTAGTCGCCATAGGAAGCTTAGCCCGACACCGTGTGACAAAAAATGCAACTCAAAATCTTAACGCAAAGCGCTGGCTCCGAAAACGCCCTTCGAATCATACATTGGATTTGTGCCGATGAACGAATGAATCAGTCAATGAATAGATGAGAAACGGTTTCACGGGATTTTTATTGAAACCTTTCGGCAAGCGTGAAAAACTGGTATGAAGTTCGTAATTCAAAGGAATTATACGCTTTGATTTACGCTGGAAAATAAAGTTGTGTTAAATCATTGCATTTTAGAATGGTTATGTACCACAATCCCACACCTTTTCGTTTTCCCGTTCACTTGAGGAAAATGCACGTTCTTCGTTAGACCTAGCTACATCCACCAATTTTGCATCATCACACGCCGGCTGCACTGCTCGCATCGTCCGGGTGGTGGCGTCCGATTGAGGTCACGTGATCACCACCTGAGTCACGTGACCGTGACCTGACCCTCCGCTGGGCTATGATCTGATCTGACCTGACCCGACCTGAGGCCGCACTCCTCGGGAATCACTGCTCTGCTAATTGCAAGACCCAGCTCACAAGCAGATACAAGCTCACAAAAGCCATTCGGGGGCGCGGACCAGACATCCTCCCAAAACATGGCTTTGGTTCTGGCTGTAGTGAATTTGGCCGAGCGTTTGTTCATTTTAACCAGCATGGAGGGAGCCACATAAACCCCCTGCTTGCTGCCATGGACTCGTGCAGTTTGAAACCCGCTTGGTTCAAGGGATATGTGGTGGGAACGTACAATAATGAGGCGTAAAATTCGGAGCGCATTCAGCGGATTGAAGGAGAATATGTTTAATCATTCTAACGCTACGCAGTGTTACATTGGTGAAAAAAATCACTTTAGCAAACCTACCATTTGAGCAGGCGATTGCATGCAATTAAGGAATGATATTTGTATGTTTGCGTGCCACACCCATCATAATGACTTACCTGTATTGACTGATCCCTCAGCGACGTAATCTGAAAACGAAGCATGCTTTAGTGATTCGTGTGACAAAATATGTGAAGCAACTAGTTGTGGCTAAGACGTGAGGATATCAGGCATATCGTAGTATGTCATCCACTTAGGCATTGATTGCCGTATATATGACTGCTGCAATGGCGAGGCCTGCACAAGTAAGCATTATGTGCAAATCACTGAAACAGGCAAAACGGGCGATAAACATAACATTTCAAAGCATGTGCCATGACTAACTGTTCAATTTATTTGCATCGTATCAATAACTTATTGTGCACACTTGTCGATTATTTTGCTCACTCTGAATGCAAATTGCACCATCTTCCTCTTCGTAACAATCCTCTCCCGGGGCGCAGATCTTGGTGGCGCAGGACTCCCGTTCTGCGAAAGATGACTTCAGTTATGGTAGGCATGCAGTCCGCCTTATATCGCATATATATATAGATATATACATATATATATATGCATATAATTTGGGAAATAATACGGGCATACCCGAGCGATAACTCCTCCGAGCATTACAATGCTCGTGTCAGCCCGAGCTAGGTCGAACAGGCGCACGCGATGGAAAAAAGGGATGGTTCAGAAACTATCCAAGGGCCGAAAGGGAAGAGTGTTTTTCTTTGGTCGGGAACTGTACTAAGTGCAATTAGCGTCGGCAACGTCCACAGCATCTGCACTCACATTACATCAACGAGGGTAAATGTCGTGGAAGGTCCCACCCATTGCATGAACATTTGTTTCATTCACCCTCTCATGCTCATCCGTCGCTTCATCCAATATCCTCAAGCAGCTCATCATTACCGGAGCATAGCGCGGTCATGAGCCAAGAGCCAGTCCACCGACCACCGTGGATGGGAGTCCCCAACCCCTCCCACCCCTTCCCCTGCACCTGCACAATCTCTGACGGAGGGTCCAGGCGCGCTGTAGAGATTGGTAGCAGTGTTGACCCCGAACGGTTGCAAGAGCGTCCACTCTGGACATCATATGTTATGTCACGTAATATTATATTCTATTCAGCAATAGTGTCCTTTCCTGAATCCCAGAACTCTGCACAAGCATTTTCAGGACACAAGAACCCCAGCGCCAGGGAGTCTAACCAGAGCGGACCATCGCCAGCTCATCGCTTGAGTTGTGAGGCACTGCGATGCGATGCGATGGGGAAGCGATGGCGGGTTCAATGCTCACTGTCGTAAGTATTTTAGGGGTCCGCTACAACAAGCGAGAGCGACTAAAATGATTAAGGGTGTTGCAGTTGCCTGTGTCGTGATTTGCCTACGCGACTGGCGGAGGTGTGGGCGGCTGTGGATTTGGTCGCGTGCCAGTCGTCCGCCATCTAGTGGTCATCAGTAGAAGCTATAGTTTTGTCCATGCCGTGCCTGAACTCGTGGTTTCAGTACCCAGCAGTATTGGTTGTGCCAGCGTTTTCAGTACTACAGTGCGGATTCATACCCAGTTTGCAGGGAAAAACAGCAGTCTCCCTATCGCACGGTTGTTCGGTAGCTCTTTGCTCAGCTTTGAATAAGGATACCAAATGCCAAGAGTTTGCATGCTTGATAAAAGGATTTGCTTGGTATACAACACTCGATTAGTGTCCATTATCCCTAAATATATGTCTTAGAAAGCAAAATTATGCCGTTGCCAAAAGGTCATCTATGCATGCATGCGTCAGCAATGGACATCCGTGTCATGGTATGATTATCTGCAACGGTGCCGTAAAGGCGGACTTGAACCCGTTGACCTTTACATCCCGAGGCCGTTTTGTCCCAAGATCACACGTAAACAATAAGTCAAGGATTTATGAGTTCATCCTGGGCCTTTCGCCACATTTTAAGCAACCAACGTGACAGCTGTGGCTTGATAAACGGTCAATCATCTCAAACTGTTTCCCATTGCTCGTTAATCCTTATCCAGGTTGCTTTAGGTATGGAGCATGTCTGGAGATTCCGTGTGCTCGGGGATCCAGACCCCCCCCCCCCCCTCCTCCGCGGTCCCGGAAACTCTAGAATTTGGGGTTGCAGACTGTCCAAAGTTGAGGATCTGGTAGATCCAGAGACCTCATGGGAGGGCTGCTTTTTGGATAGCACAAGGCGAAAAAAAAATGTCGGCATTAAACGTCGAGCTTCAAAAAAGAGTTGCTCTGCCAATGCAGAAGCTTATTTGGCGCACTAGCTTCAGAAGGCTCCTCAAGAGGTCTCACCTGGCCGTTTTGGGCCCCTCTGGCCGCTGAGCGTGCCATTCTGGAGGCCCTCGCACCATTCCTGTCCATCAGGGGCACCCTGGCCGCATAAGGAACCTCCCAGTTACCTAGGGCCTCCTGTCCCTTCACTGACGCTTTTTGGACACTCGGAGGACCCAGAAACTACTCAGGGGCTCTCTGACCACTCAGGGTTCGCAATTACTGCTCGGACCACCCAGATGCTCAGAGACCCCTTGCCTTCTCAAGGGTCGCTCGAGCTGCTCGAAGCCATTCTGGGCACTGAGGGGGCCTTTGAGGAGCCCCTGCCTCGTGTTGTTCCCTCTGACTGATCAGGGGCTTCATTAGCCGCCCAGGATTCATCCGGTCACCAATGAACGCCTCTGATTGTTCGGGGGTCCTTCTGGTCATCTGAGAGCTGGTCTAGCTGTTGTGGACCCACTGGCCATTCAGCGGTCCGCTTCGTCACCAGACTTATTTAGTCTCACTCTCACTGCCCTTACACATTAATACATACATACATAAATTACACATATCGCATAACATAACATCACACATAAATAACACACATCTTGACATTCAAGAAAGTCAATGTAACTTGTTTTGATGTGGGGGTTTAGAGCACTCCTGGATGAACAAATATGCGAAAACCGATGAGCTTTTTGCAATAATTCAGAGCAACTTCTCGAAACCTCTGAACCTTTACTAGCGGACCAAACCCAAACATTATCAGCATGGGATAAAATAGCTGCTGATTTAATTGATGCACGTGGTCATCGTCCTTGTTCATCGAGGCTCCTCTCCCACTCACCTCGTACACAGCGGGCTCCGCTGGTAAACTGGTCGTGGCAGATGTAGCCGACTGGACAGTGCTTGTGCTCGCATGAGGCGGCATCTGAAAGGGAAGCAGGGGAGTTGGTTAGAGCGGGGTGCAGTACGAACATGTACAGCTGCCAGCTGACGTGACGAGGCTGTCCGGTGAAAGGGAAAGACTGCCTTTGTTGGCTTATGCACACAAGAGGGTCGCACGATAACCCGCTACCTCGTATATTACACACCCAGACCTTCCGTCGCTTTTGAAATGAAGATATGTCCATTGCGCATTAAGCAGGGCATGTTGTAAAATGCCGAAATGCCCACTAATTTAAATAATAGGTAGATGGTGATTGAGGACTTAACTGAGGTGTTCCGGTAATATGTATAGCTGTTCAGTATTGCGCAATCCGGTATTTAGTTCTCCAGCTATTGTTCCCATCGATTGGTGTACGCTCCGAATTGTAACTACTAAGTAATGATCTCCAATTTAGGATACAGCCTATGTTTAGAACTCTTTTTTTATCTGCCTTGAATATCATTTCCATTTGCATGTATTGTGTTGGTTTTAATTAAGAATGGTGGCCGTCGCTGCTGGTAGCGGCATCAATGTCTTGCATCCATGTATCCGTCTGGCATCTTCTTTACATCCATGATTTTGGTCCCGTACTCCTTAGACCAGCTCAGAACTCGTTCACTCCCAGGCGTCGCTTGTTCCGCCGTCTTTCGTCCTTTGTCAGTGGATGTCCCTTGAATCCGCCGGCATCAGTCTGAGAAACTACAGCATTCCAGTACGGATCTACCGCAGTATCATTTGCCACTGATTGGTGATTCTTCGAAGACCATGTAATGATCCACACGCCTGTCAAATTCATCCCTTCACCGTCGTCATCGCAGCCTGCCGCGAAGGCCACACATTGCCACCGAGCACGGGCGACCATTAGCATAAGCTGGCCAGATACCATCAGGGCCCTGAGGACTGTTCGGTGACTTGCAGGGGGCGGATGGCGACTTCCTGGCCCCCGCCGACGAACGCCAACAGCGTCAGCGTCGTGTGACGACGACAGGACAGAACTGTCGGGATTACTCCCCGTCAGATCCGCACCGGGAGCACGGCTAGCACGGCCAGGATCTCGTCGTAATTTGCAGAACAGAAAGACGAGGCCTTATATAGCATGACACGTTTGAAATGTGCACGCCGTCAGCGAGGTGATATACGCCCTGGGTTTTCAGCACGCTATCATCCGCTGTCATTTTTTACGGTTGCATTTACCTTTGTCTTGCCATTTGCCAATGTCCAATGAGTGCCAACCATTATAGCTTTGAAACCTCTGTTATGCTTCGCCCAAAACCCCGCTTACATGGACAGATAGCTAACACACCCTCCGTAAACGCCATCCCCACATAAAGTTTTGCGTGCATGTTCATCTCGGCCTCCAACAGCTTCCAGCGCGATGACT
>NW_023595948.1:0-19326 GCF_011947565.3 Pollicipes pollicipes
AAGTGACACAACAAAACAAGCTGACTCAATTGATAACAAAGAATTAAGCCACTGACAATGACAACAGCCCTCTAACATTTGGCACTTGACAATGAGCTCATGCCCGAGCCAGGCTGCAAGATAATACACATTATGGCAGATGGGCACTGTAGGTATCTGAGTGCCCAGAGCATGGAAAATAGCTTCCACTGACCTCAAACCAGGGAGAGCCACTGTTTCAAAGAATCATAATGTTGCTCTGATAATTGTATGGGATGTAATATCATGCCATTGACCCAGTTTGCTGAAATATGGAAGCCTGCATGTCAGGCCATATTGTGCATCAACCTGGGCCATAAGACACAGTTGGTTGAACCTTGCACTAGGGTTGCAGCATGTGGTCACCACTCTGTGTGGTCAGCCAGGGTTGCATGCCAATTTGCCATGTGGTGCTCCTTCTGGCTTATAGGTGCATGGCTGTGCTTCATTTCTCATTAGCATCAATCTATCAATTCAAAAGCCAGCATATTGATCCAGGCCTACTAAATATTGTAAGTGAATACCCAGAAATGATCTCAAACTATTCCTTTTACAAAAAAAAGAACTCAGCTGGTCCCTTGAACAATACTCAGCTAACAAATGCTCCAGGGTATGCACACCAATGCAATTAAAATGTCAAGCATGAGGGTGATTTCTTTGAAAACTAGAGCTAGAGCCCTGGCAAGTACCCAACTACCTTATTTATTCACCACCCAGGATGTAAAAATTGAATTCATTGTGGCAGATGCCATATCAAACTCTGGCACATCCAAATTACCCAATTTAACCTATTTTTGCATGAAAATTTATCTCATCTGTGGCAAATTTAGTCAGTTTGCCTGAGGTCTCCTTTATATCATAATCATAAACATTGACTCTGTATCTGCCCAAAATGTTGGCACTGATGACCATGCATGCCTGCCATTGTGCCAGATTATGCATGCTCTGTTTACCACTTATATGGACTGGACGTGTGATGATGCTGTGATGTCAGATATGCTCATCATAACACCATTTTTTTGCATCCTGGTCTAGAACATGCAGGTCCCATCCCACTTGTACCATACGTTCACCACCAAATAGGTACAAAACAAGTGCACATGTACTCACCATATGAATATCCTGGCTGAGGATAAATCTGCGGATAGCTTCCTCCCTGTGGTATGAGTGGCGCTGGCTGCTTACCACCAGAATAGCTCATTTCAGAAACAAGGAATGGGTTTCGGTGGAGTCCTCATATAGGACACCTTCCTTTTCCCCTTCTTCAAGATGGCTCTGAAATAGTTGCACTCACATAAGCAAAAATAAGTACTTCAAATTCTAACAGCAACTAAAATAGCTTATTTGCCCAACTTATTACACAAACCAAGGAAACAACATAGCGTACGCGGATCCCAACCACGCACCGACACTCACCCTTACGGAGTCCCAGGATCTCGTAAAACGTCGCGAGTTGTCGCAAATTGCGAGAATGGGAGCCGGCAGCGTATATTGAAATACCGAGGCGTTTGAGCATGCCTGCCGTCAATGCTGGAAAATATCCCAGAGGTGTAGTGCAAGCGCGATACAAAAACTACGTTGTCCTGCCAATTACCTTGCTGCGCTGAACTTCACCAAGTCGAGCTCGGTGTTTGACTGCGTTTGCGCATATGTTATTGCTTGGTTATTGAGCATTGCTGGTACAGATCTAAGATAAGATAGTAGTATTAGCCATATTCCTCGGACAAAATCAGGAGAATGGAGATATAGTTGGGTTGATATTTCGGTAACATGCATTTATTGAAACAATAGCAGAAGTGCTATTCTTTCATTCTTCGCAACTTCTGCTGTTATTTCTATAAAGGCATGTTGCCGAAATATCAACCGAAGTATATCTCCATTCTCTCGGTTTTCTCCGAGGAATAGGGTAAAAATACTGCCTTATCTATGTGAATAATGTCCCTCGCCAATGCACTGCAAACTAATGTGAAGATCTTGCTTCAACGAAGGATGCTTTTAAAGGTTCAGTTGCGACGGAATCTCTCTAAGTTGGAGGGAAGCTGAAAACCATTTGGCGGTTACCCCTTTTTGGGGGGTGTCTGTCCCGGCTCCCCCAGTTTCTGTATTCCTGCAAAGGTGGGAGGTCTGCACCTTGTATCAGGGCAGGGGCGGAGCCAGAGCCTTGGCAAGGCGGGCACAGAGTTAACAAAGGGCCTGCTGACAGTGAAAAATCGCCGAATATGACACGTTTTTATTGGGTGCATGTTTATATATATATATATATATATATATATAATGAAGCATTTTTTCTATAACTGGAACATTGGCCAGTAGCTACTGCAAGATCAATTTTGCCTAAGTTTGCCTAAGTAAACCAGTAAGTGAACTGACAAAATTACGCGTTAGATGATAGCATGAAATAAATCTTCGGCGCACTTCACTTCATAACAGCTACTTCCAAGTCCCAGCTCGATTCTGGCACCATTCATGCGGCACTCCGGGTACTGAAGCCGGCGGTGGTGACCATGGACCCGCTGGAGTGCATCTGATCCCGTTTTTGCGTTAACGAGATAGCATTGCACGGTCGACAGTCTTATAACTTGGGCCTACTGTCATACGAGGAATATCGTTGTCAATTAAACCGCTGCATTCATTATGAATAGCACAAATGTTATGGACATGGATTGTGGTGCGCTCTAAGGCCTTCATTCGTTAATGCTCGAAGAAGTCTTATCCGGTATTTGCTAGATACAGGTGGAGCAAACCAGTGGTACCTCTTGCAAAATGAAAATAGCACCCGTCAGGGCCAAGCTCTGGTGAATGACTAGGCCCCAGTGTGCATTGACTTGACCGGCCCCGTTAAATGGAGCCGCGTGAATGTGCCTGGCCATTTCCGGGTCGGAAGCCGCTACCAAGGAGCTTGGGGCACTTTATAACCTTTTATTGCGCTGCTATACCCGACTGCTCCTCAAAAATATTTCAGCTAGGAAGGTGGGAGATACGCCCGCACTCGCTCCGGTATACTGTCATAGGCTGCATCGATGCGACCACTTTGTTCTGTAGGGTGATCTGCTAAACCGAAGCCCAATCTAACTGCCAACTGGGACTAAAAGCTCCGTGGATTTGCCTGAAGAAGGTACCCCACAGGGCGGCAGCTGTGATGCACAAAATAAACTGGTAACCCGAGGGTGCAGTTTTGAGTCCAACTGGTGCTTCCGAAGTCATAGAAAATTTTTACGTTAAGCGGTTCTTTGGCGCAAAACTCGGCGGATTGTCCTCGAAAAGCTTTCTTCCTGAGCTCTACATCACCGCCTCGCTTCTTGAAATGCCTTCAAAAGCGGGCATAACTGTTAAGTTTTTTTCATTCATTCAGGTTTTTTTTACCTGCGAATCATTCCATCCGTCCCCGCATTACTGCATTCTGGGTAGGCGAAGCTGTGGCGTCATTATGGGACTAATCATATGGCACCACTGTTACGGCGGCGTGAAACTGCTGTTTTTGCAGGCCGGTTTACACACGAATATTTCGGCAAACTGCATTTTTCGGCCTGGCACATTCAGTGGAGCATTTTCTGCTGGGAAAGGGCGTTGGTTTTCACCACAGCTACAAAATTATTGCTGAAATGTGGTTCCATCCTGCACCCGACGGAGAGATAGGGTAACCTATTCATCAGTGATTTGTGCCAAAAAACAACTGTGGCCAGAAGTGCTCAAAAACAGTCTGCGTAAAAGAGTACAACATACAACAACAACAACAACATAGGGTGGAGATGAGAAACGGCGGCCCAGACGGGCTTGTGCAGCACCCTGGGACGCGCATTGAGAAATTGGAATGCAACATCCTGTAGCCTTGGATGGGGTGTTGTCGGGGTGGATGCAGGGTTGGCTTGCTCTAATGGGGGGCAGTGAGGGGTGAACCGCGGGACGCGTACATGCAGAGCGCGTCATTTCAGTTCAAGATAGCAAATTCTCCCGTAAAATGGGACGATGTCTGGATGTTTTGCAATATCTGTCATTCAGCGAGTGGTGGCCCATATCTGGGCTGGAAAACAGTCTTGGGGTTACACAAGGGTAGTCAGAGCATTATTCCTGCGTACTTTTTTCACCTAACCCATCCGACTTTATGGATCTGTAATTTAAACCATCGACTAGGAGGATGATGGTAACCTAACAGCGAAAACTTTGGCACCTGACCCCCTCACATTACCTTATTTTCACATTTCTCTCCATATAAATACTGTAGTACGACGGTAAATGGACAATTATGGCTCATTTATAGCTTAAGTGTAAACATTACGCATTGTATCCAGTTATTTACAACTAGATATTCATTTCACAGCGAGGCATTACATATGAATGTCCAGTCACGTTGACTATGACAAATATGGCGTGGGTAATGCACCTAGAAAACGTTGTTTAGTAGGATCTATTTTTCGAAGTTGATTGTGGTATTGATTTGTCTTTGGAAGGTTTGAAGCAAAAAACGTATAATATATATTCACATACCATTAAAATAAAGATGTAGAACAGCATTGCTACCCAGCTCATCGATGACATCTCCTTTCGCAGTCATGTTGCTAGTACCTACCAACCTTTGCGTAGTATCAACCAAAAATTATACTATGGGCTGCTAAATTTTAGTTCCATGGTGACGTCACGCCTGCGTAGCCTTCTCCAGCACGCGCTCGGGTGGCCGGCTATATACCCTCCGCTCGGTTGGAGGGTCAATTTGACACCCCCCTCCCCCTCCTGAGATCTCGGGAATAAGGAAAGCTAGAGACACCAAATTTGCAGGGTGTGTTGACCTGTCCGTGAACTCATCTAGGGTAAGGTTTGAGGTTCCTAGGTCATCACATTCTGGTCAAATAACGTCAAACAAGGTCAAAATCCAGGTTGGTCTCCAAAGTGCCCCCCAAACCTAGACAGTTGTTTCTAAGCAAAAAGCCACGTGCTCATTTCAGGTCAGTGGCCTTGTATGACTTCCCGAAGGTCATGGCGACCAAAATCACGCAAGACTGCTTTGAGTTTCGCATTTGAATAAGCGACAAAGATTACGCTAGGCAGTATGTTTCCAAAAGCGAAATGCTGACCTGGGCCATTTTAGGTCAATGACCTATTCTCACCTCGAAAAGCCCGTGAAGGATGTATAATGCGATTCTTGCTATGAATAAATTCGAAGTGAGCACCAGAAGCTATCCCATACAGCAGGACCTAGAGTAACAATACAGGTTGTGTTTGACCTTGGTCTGACCTTCAGACCTGACCTCAGGCCAACGCCATTTGCTCATTCAATATTTTTGTTGCCTAAAAAAGCATCTCAGAGATGTATGGTTTCGTCCAACACTATGTTGTTGCATGAGATGAACGATTCCCTAGAAATTGACTTCACTGAAACTATGGCTTGACGTTGACCTGCCAAAGGTCAGTGACCTAACAAGTTGCATCTAAATTGTGTACACCAAACAATCCGTCATTCAATTTTCTACAGCTCTGCACAATTTGGCACGGCTACGCGGCGATGGTTCCGGTGGGTCGCCCGGGCTCTTCTTTTGGGCCTTATCAAACACTTCCCTTGGCTGCCTCGGGGCCCTTGCGAGCACAGGGTTCTCTGGTTGGCGCTGTGAGCCCCTGACAGATACAAGGCCCCCGAGCAGTGTAAATAAGTGGCCCCGGCTTTATAGCTGATCGGAAAGTAGGTCATCAGGCCCACACCGACATGAAGCCGACGATGTAGTACGCTGGTACCTGGCTGACATATAGGCCCATTTGGACTTAAGGGCCCGCGATCGGCACAAAGGGCCCTCTGACCGTTATTTGAGGGTTTGTCTTCGCAGGTCTGGGCCCCTGAATAAGACTCCGAGCAGCCCTGTATGCCCTTAGAGCCTCCAACCAGGCCCTTGATCGTCGAACCGGGTGGGCCCTCTAGGCTCTCCGGGTCTCCTCGAACACTGCATCTGGCCAACTTAGGGTCCATTGACAACACAGGGCCCCTGTTAGGCGCTGTGGGCCCCGACCAACGTAAATCGCTGGTTTCGGCTTTGTCCCTGCTTCAGAAATGGGAACGTAGGTTCATGCCGCCACGGAGCCCAATGTGCGTCACTGGTGGCGTCTTACCGAAAGATGGGCCCTTATCGACTCAGTGTGCCTCTGATCAGCGCCCAGGGCCCTCTGGTTGGCATCTGAGTGCCCAGCCCTGCGGGCCGTGGCTCCTGAATAAGACCCCCGGCTGGCTTTTCGGGGCCCCTCGGGCTTTCAAATCGAGCTCTCAAATCGGGCCTTTAGTCGTACGTTTCCGAGTAGCCCGAAGGGCCCCTCGGAACCTAAGGGGGAAGGGGGCACGTAACCCCTGTGCCCCCCCCCCCCCTGCCTCCGCTACTATACCAGAGAAACCTTATCTCCCCTCGTCATGATCAGGGGAATTTCGGAATGCAAACAAGTCTGTTACGCCCATCCATGTAAAACTTTGCTATCACATCTTTCTCATGCCTTTGAAGCTAGTGATTTATTCAGCGACTCATTCTGCAGTGGGTTCCCATTTTTCTGAACAAGGTAGTCAATTATAGCACGCAAATTTCGAAAATAACGTTTGTTTTGCAATATCACTTGATCATAAAGGTGAAATACAAGGCCAAAGGACGTGGAAGTGCAGATCACCCCAAATTGCCGGCTTATTCCATTTTTAGCATCAAAATATCCTCCACAGACGGAACTAGTCAGCGGCGGTGCCACAACGTGGGGGGGGGGGGGGGGGGGGGCAGAGAGATGCGTCCCTGGCCTATCGGCGGATTAGAAGAAAAAGGTTCCCACCCTTTATCCTAACAACTTTTTCACAGCATAAAATTATTCTGTACACGGCATTTTCATCACATTTTACATTAACACTTTTTCGTCTCAATGTGTCTGGCCTCGTTATATTTCGTATACAGTTCCTTTAGTGACAAAGGTAACATTGCGCGAATATCGTGAGATATCGAACGATTTGAGCAGCACCGCCCGAAAATACACCACGGGCGCGGTACAAACACTCAAACTGCTGTCTGCCACACTACGGGTGGATTACGGACCATGCGCTGGCACGAAATTCCCAAGTGGTCCCGATCGGTCAAATATATTCGTAAAATCATGGGTGACTCTCGAAATTAGAATCGACCGAGCACAGGACCGTAGTTTTGCAAAATTAGTTCGGGGGGGGGGGAGGAAGCTTAACGGTGGAAAATGACGCAACTTACGCCCGAAATGCACCAACAAATGGGCTAGCACGTAGAACAACGATATCCCTGACCGAGCAATAAGACTGGTGATCGCAAGGAAGGTCATGCAAAAAGTGCACGTCCCATAGGTCTCAGCTGAAAAACTGGGGTCGGGTGGGCCCGAGACAAGTGGCAGTTACCAACCTACCAAGTGTACCAGTACCTGAATTCAATGTCGAGTAATTCGCAACAGCCTGTCTTTTTTTCGCAAACTTGAACCAGTTTTTCAGCGATAGAACTAAAACTTTCGTGTCCGCAAGCAGCAGTGCTGCACATATTCTGGCGTGGAGCCCGGGATCCGACCCGCCTCGTGGAGCTTGGGATCCGACCTGCCGTGTCCATTCACATTTCCAACAGCAAGTTTTCCTATCTGAACGTTAAAAAGTGCCAAACAAGTTGTCTGCGGTGAGTGCCCACTGCCAGAGGTGTCACTTTATATTCTGTCGGGGACCTGACCCCCCCCCCCTTCCCCATACTATTTTTAGACACCTCCCCCAATGGTCGTCTGAGCCGTGGGTGTAGGACAGGGGGAGGGTGGGGGGGGGGGGGGGGGCAGAGGGCTATGGCTCACCCACTTTTTAAGATGGCGGAGGCCAATAATGCTAAATGCCTCCCCCCCTTTTCAAATTGAACTTGTGTTTAGCTCACTTTCGTACTACCTTAAACATACATGCCGATTTAACTAGTTCACCAACCATCTTTCTCAATATGTGCCATCTTTTTCGTGTGCCCATTGGCTATCGTATGATGTCACAGCCGTGAGCATCGCGCCGCGCGACCCACGGAGACTGCAACGCCGGGCATTGAGGCTGTTGTTAAGATGCGCGAGCGCGCATGTTCAAAACGATACTGTATATTTTTTCTCAGTAATGAATTCTGACTGAACACTGAACATTTTAAGACAAACATGGGTCGGTCATGCCGAGGTAAATTTTTGACCCCACATCCATCTACAATCCACGTCCAATGGTCCTCAATAAGGGTCCCCCAAGGGTTGTCAATATCTCTGAAGGACACAAAACAAATCAGGAACTGGAGTCTATGTGACAATTATTGGACTACCTGCGGCGATCACGGATGTTGTTATGTCAGTGAGTGTTCCTGTGTTGATCCAGGGCCCACTGCGCGGGTCAGTATGCCTCCCGCGTCAGGGAGGGGAGCAATGTGGTATGACGCATCCCTCTAAGGGCCTCCGGATCGACCAGGGGATCCCGCCCCGTGTCGCCAGAATGGCAGCTGTAGATATTTCGCGATGGGACAGAATAGCCTTTTAGCCCTTGAGCTGGAATAGTAATGTGCCCATAGTGCTCTACTCAAGTTAGCTCAAAAACGAATAAGGCCATCCCATGTTTGTCTGCGAACTTTCATTCTTTTGCAGAATCGATCATTTTGCAGAATCGCGTTGGCCAATGCAAGTGACACCAGGCGCCGGACGCCGGATTGATCTATCCTCTGCTACAGCAACACGGAAAAAATAGATTCTACTCTTACTCTTCCAGTTGCACCACCAGATTCCAGCACCAATTCGCGGTGTTGTAACGGCCAATCCGTTCTTATCATCAATCTAAAAATGGCACCAGTGAAATATACAGCCCTTCGACCTTCTAAATGTCAGATTGTAGCATGCATTCAAAGTTCTAATGTCCTAAAGCGTTCAAAGATACTTCTTTCAGAAGCGTCATTATTTTCGTCCGTCCGTTGGCCACGCCCCGCTAGGCTGACGTTGCGCGGCCTTAGGAGGCTGCAACGCCTGGCAAAGAGGCTTTTGTTGCCAAGATTTGTGAGCGCACATGTCCAAAACCACGCTACATAAGTTATATTTCTAATCAGCTTAAGTGTGCTAAGGTACTTTCTTCAGAAGCGTCATCATTTTCGTCCACCAATTGGTTACGACCCAGGGTTAACCGCGGGGTCGACGATGCGCAGCCTGCGGAGACTGCAACGTATGACGTCCAAGTTCTTCTTCTTAAGATTATCGAGCCCACATGCTCAAAAGTACGCTACACGATTTTTATCGTCAGTCGATTCTCACTGAATAATGCAAATTTCCAGACAAACATGGCTTGGCCATGTTTATACACATTATTGACCGATTTCGATCTACAATCTACCTTTGCTAGGTCCTGATATGTTTCTTAAATCAGCATAAACATAATGCTGGGAAAGCTTCTGAATTGTAACGGTTCAGAAAGAGTCTACAGAACCATTGTGAATTCAGAGCGCCGATGAGTTATTAAATGCAGTCGTTCAACGCCTGATTTCTGTAGTTTACTGACTTAAAAATGCAAACAGCATTGATCTCGCTCTAGCCTCTGGCTTCTGTCAAGGTAAAACTAACAATAAAACGAAGGAAATCGTGGCCCTTGTTAACATATAGACTCCGACGATTCTTTTGGAGGGGGGGGGGGGGGGTGAGGTCACCATCAGCGGGATTTTGGCAACGTTGTGCCCTCTTGGTAGGGCTCTGGCTACCCCCTGCCTACATGCAAAGGAAGATTTAGTTGGCTACGTTGAATGAGGGGCAATTGAATATCCGTTGGACCATCTCATGCCTAAGGCAGGTGGCTTTCCAAAGCTTTATTTGTATGCGGTGGCGTGGTGCAAGGGAAGATAATTCGGAAAAAAAATGCTGTTGCAAGGTGTCGAATATATGTTTTTACACCCCAGCTATTAGTAATGCTGATCCATGAATATGCAGCAAAGGAACCATACGATTAGTCCACAGTCAGTCATGCAGAGGACAGCGGGGTCCAGGGCAGTGGCCGCCGACGGCGGACGGAAGCAGGGCTCAGATAAGGAATATATGACAGAAGGGCTTCTATTCTCTGACTTGGTTTTTACAGGAGAAACCCTAGTTTTATGGTTTTTCTCACATTGTTTTTGGCAGTTAATACTTGAAGTTTCTGAATTCGTTTCCCACCTTAAATGCTGCGCGGCAAATCTTACTTCTTGAAAAGCAGCCGGCAAAATCTAGGGCGCATGAGCTCTGGCGTCTTGGCTATCGATTCGCATTATTAAATCTCCGGTCAGACCAGTCCAGGTCGTAATTTGTCATCTACCCTGTGGAGGCAGATGCCTCCTCAGTGACCCAAAATTGCCTTCCTCCCGCCTCGTGGAATTTCGCCTCCCAGGGAAACAATACTAAAATGGACGAATAAACTTGGGCAGCTGGATAGCCTTATTTGCCGAATGGCAAAAATGAGTCGAATGGGTTAGATTGTGCACCAGTGAGAATCAGCCGTAGAGAGAGAAAGAAGAGCGAGAGAGAGAGAGAGAAGAGAGAGATAGAGAGAGAGAGAGAGAGAGAGGAGAGAGAGAGAGAGAGAGAGAGAGAGAGAGAGAGAGAGAGAGAGAGAGAGAGAGAGAGGAGGGAGAGAGAGAGAGAGAGAGAGAGAGAGAGAGAGAGAGAGAGAGAGAGAGAGAGAGAGATAGAGAGAAGAGAGAGAGAGAGAGAGAGATATATAAGGGATATATATATATACATATATATTATATAGATGTATATGATATATAGATATATAGATATATATAGATATATAGATATGATATATATGTATATATAATATATATATATATAATATATATAATATATATAGATATATATATATTATATATATAATATATATATCTAGAGAGGAGAGAGAGAGAGAGAGAGAGAGAGAGAGAGAGAGAGAGAGAGAGAGAGAGAGAGAGAGAGAGAGAGAAGAGAGAGAAGAGAGAGAGAGAATAGAGAGAGAGAGAGAGAGAGAGAGAGAGAGATATATATATATATATATATATGTATATATATATATATATCCATTATCTAGATATCTATATATATATATATATATATATAACATAGCAACAGTGACATTTAAAAAGCTGCCAAAATATGTTACGTGAATTAAGAGCGGATAATAGCCTCTACAGCTACCCCCCTCCCCTTCCGGTCACCGGGTTTTTGCTTCGTAGACGAAGTTCTGAATTATACCCTGAGCCGTGCCCCCATGCTTTTTGAAACGTTTCTGCACCTATGCTCTGGGTCCCTTCAATGTTTGTGAGCAGAGGGGAGAATGCTGGGCCAGATATGTACAATGCAATTATCTTACCTAGTGGCATGCTAGATAGCAGGCTCTAAGCACATCGTTAGTAGTATAATGCTGATTTGTACAAAATAAAATCTTAGATAAGACAGTAGCATTAGCCTTATTCCTTGGAAAAAAACAGGAGAGTGGAAATATGTTTAGGTTTATCTTTTGGCAACATTGCCTTTATCGAAACAATGCAAAAGTCACAATGTTTTCACTTCTGCTATTGTTTCGATAAAGGCGTGTTGCCGAAACATCAACCTAACTTTATCTCCTTCTCCTGGTTTTCCGAGGAAAAAGACTAATACTTTGTATTATCTATGAGAATAATGCTCCCCGCTAATGCACTGAACAACTTACAAATAGAATCTTGTAGGTGCCTAATGTTTTTGTCATGCCAACTGTGTCATATGTTAAGCCGGTCTGCAAATGTCTCACAATTTAAAAAATACTGCCTTAGTTGGGATAAACAACTTACTGCAGTATGTGGAAGCTTTGAAAGAACAGAATGACTCAGAAAGAAGTAAGCGCATGTTTTCCCCAACAGTGGAAAGCGTATTTGTCGCATACACGTGGCTGCGGTGGTTACGCAACGAAATCAGCAACAGCGGCGGTCGTCAGTGAACCGTAACAATTCGCTAAGGCGCTTTTTCTGTGAATTATATCCCATTCGAGACTTTCCACCAAAAGGCAGCTCACATAAACTTATCCCACAGGGGCACCGGCTCTGGCCGGTGTAGGGGACTAGCGCCCCTCGGGTCCCAGCTCCGGTAACGGTGGACAGCGCAAGCTGGTCCTTTCAGGGCGCAGCGACCCTGCCGGTACGTGAGCTCCTGCTCCTTGTCCCACCCGCTCCCTTCCCATTGCCCGCTTTCCGGCATCTGGCCCACTCATCACTCACTCGTAATCCTCTTTTGATCGGGGTCGCCGTGCCCCCTCGCCCGCGTCCCCGGGTTGACCGGGTCCTGGCGGGTGAGGGGCACGTCGTGCGGGTCAGTCGCGACGCGTCCCAACACTCACTTCGGCCAGGATATCCGGAGGCGCCGGGTCCCGCAGGGCCGCATACGGGCCTAGCGGTTTGTCGTTTGCGCTGCGGCGGGGTGCTCCTTGCGGGACTCCGCTTGGGGCGCCTGACCGTGCGCGGCGGCTTAAAGGGAATGTTCCACGTTTGAAAGAATTGAGATAAGCATCAAATCTGATGGGAAACGCTTACTTGTAAGTATTAGTAAGCTTTTAAGGTCCAAAAATGACCCTAAGTAGCAAAATTTCAAAGTTTGTGAAATTGCGCCCCGTTACGTCATTGTTTGATGGCGTCATGGAATCGTTTTATGACGACAGCAATACCTGGCAGCATTTGACAGCCATACTTAAAGAATACCTCGAAACGTACGAAAGCTGACGCCAACCGGACCATATCGTCGCGGGCGCTGTGTTGGGTGATGGATTAGTGAATGGCTTGTTCATGGATTTGTTGTCTCGGTTCTGGTCGTAACAGAAGCTTTGGTGGGCTGTTTGACATACGCAATGTAGCGATCGCCAGCTTTTAGGGCAGATGATTAACATCAAAGCACGATATGCTGTGAGGACTGTCATATAGCGTCATGAATCTCTTACCGAAACCTGCCAAGGCCTGTTGAGGATGTTAATACTGTATTGTTGACTTATCCTGGCCTGCAGTGCTGTAGCCCTAGCACTGACATCATGTGGTGTGCACAGTAGTTACTTTCTGTATAATTTGGGGGCTGGAAATGCAGTTGCAATGGAAAATAAATTGCTCCGTAACATTGCTATGAATTGATTGCCAAAGCATTGTTATTTCCTACGTAAAGATGGTAAGGCTGAGCTACCAAGAATGTTTTTTTCTTGCTTAGGATTATTTATGCAACTACTAGCTAACCCTGATAGAACCATTGTGGTGGCAACGGCAACCTCGCTGGTGATAGTCCTTTAGCATTGTCAAAACAGTTGTTGCCAGTCATTCATAAATTATAAGCTGTTGTCTCAAGGGCTTGGCATAGAGAAGTCAATCAATGTGCTACACTGTGTAATGGCACGGGTCAACAGCGTCATCGTGGAGCTACTTCAGTGCTGTACTGTGGCATGACATAACGAACAATGGTACGGTTTTTGTGCTACAGTCACTGCTGCTTTCATAATAAATCATATCATGAAAAGATGGTTCAAGCACGCATTCTTGTAATAACTCCGCTTCTGACATATGGCTAACCAAAAACACATGATACAATATACAAATCACTTGAAGCAAAGCACACAGCCAATAAGTGACACCACTTGCTCAGCCTGTTTTGGGAATCCACAAAACATAGGTGACAGAGATGCCAACACGTCTTCTGGTTCCACAGCCATGGCAACATGCTGCAGTCATCAAGCTGCTTCACTCAAAAATATTGTTCATACAAGTAATACAACTTGCATAACAAGCAAATTTTACATGTAGCAGAATGGCGCTGCAAGCCTCCTGACCTTGCACAACGCTGGAGACATGACAAGTGCATGTAGTTATGCTTAGATGGGCGAAATGCAAGGTGATGAGGCTACTGGTGCACATAAGGCTCATGATAAAAATAAATGGTATCTAGAGGGCCACCCGCAATACTTCTCCACCTCTCTCAAGCACCCAGCATCTCATACAAGTCGCAGTGACAATGGCAATGATGATTCTTAAGCAATGCTTGTCTACATACAAAATTTGTTACGACGTCCATGTGTGCATCCATAATAATTTTACACCACATTTTCATAATTTTTAAGTGGCATAATTTTGCAAAGCTGTCAAATTAAGTGTGGATCCTACACTTGCACCACCCGCGTGACTTTCAAATTGCAGGTTTTCCCGTATTTCCCGCACAGGTTTTCGGTTATAACACCGCATTTCACCGTGGGCTCCGCTCAAAACAAAGTCCCAACGTGGGTTTCATATTAATACGACTCAGGAGGTTATACTTGAATGACACAATTTTTTGCTCAAGATTTTAAATTTGTCCTACAATATGGTTAAATATGTAGCAATATATATATATATATATATATATATATATATAATGTATATATAATTTCTGAGATTCCTGTAATATCTCCCTACTTTTCGAACGCTTTGCCCAACCCATAAACCCGTGTAAGGTTCTTCGCTCCGGTACACAAGGCGCCAGCCGGGCTGTCTGTAATAGTGTCAGTAGAAAAGAAAACGCCAGCAGAAGAAAAAAGGGCAGATTCGCAGTCGTTGTCTTGTGTTTCATAACATTCGGGAGAGTGCTGTTCTTTTTAATCGGTGCGGTACTTTGCTGCAGACTGTGTCGTTCTCTCTTTATAACATCAACCTATGGTCTAGAACAACGAGGAATTTCCCGTTGGCGACGAGTGGTGTATAACCCGGAAGTGCTCACGCTTACGTTCGCGACACACATTCAGCAGCGAAATCTAACTGACATCCAATCACCTTCCCCGGATTGTATCATGGGTGGCCGCATCATTGCTCTTGCGAATGTATGAGCGGCCACGCTGTTTTGACCAAAAGCAGAAAACAGCCTGTAATATGGCGGCAACCGTATGACGTTTCCATGACGACATCAATGCCAAGGTGACCTTGAAGTAGTTTCTCATAAATCTTTCGCACTTTTGCGGGCATATACACTCAGAAACCAGAGGGCTTTGGGATCTTAAAAAGAGCATGGCCGTGGACCGTCTCTCAGTTGGGCCTCCCCAGGTTCGGCGGGGAGGCCCGGTGCCGAATGCTTGCTAGAATCGCATGGCTTATCAAAACTCAACAGACGCCCGGCGCCCGAAAGGAGGTCGGACGCGCTAAGGCCCAGGTGCGAGAGGGATTCGCCCGCCCCCCCCCCCTTGCCATTGGATTCTGATCTTCTCCAGCGGAGATGTAAAGCTTTCCACCCTGTCGCCTTTCCAACGGCGGAATGGCTGTGATAAGTTTGGGAAACATCACGAGAGGGGACAAGCTGAAGGGATGGCAACATCGAGGTAGAGTTCGCCAGTAGTCTGGAGGCGAAGCGTTCATTAGAAAGCGAAGGAGTTTCATTTATAGCATTCGTGATGAGAACGGGAATCATGGCAAAACCGTAGCTTTGACAGTAAACACCACAGAACACAAAACCTCACCTAGAGGCGTTGTACATTGTTTTGACCACCGTGATGTAAGTGAGAGCGAAATTGGCGGGGGAGCTTTCGGAATTCGGCGTAGCCGCCGCGCGTAGAATCCTGGTCAGGAGAGGAGGAGAACTGAATGCTACCGACATCATTCCTCACTTTCAATCGTCCAGATCTACCATCAGATATCCGTGTGGGCTATGCCCGCGTGAAACTCCATCCTTTTATTCCCAACCCAATGCGGCTGCTTCCAATGTCAAGCGGTTCGGTCCATGCGAAGCCCATTGTCGCAATAAGCCAGTGTGGCAGCAAGTGTTCGTCCACCACCCACCTGAGCGACAACCGCACCGCTGACCAGCTTTATTGCGTCAATTGTGGCAGGGACCAAACACCGCACACTGTGTTAGACTGTGCGTGCCCAGCGTTTGCCGGAGAAAAGGAAGGTATTTTCGCTGAAAACGCCCAAAAACATATCTTCATCTTTCCGAGAGGCATGGACCTATATGGCCCGAGTCACTCTAAGTTCTGGAAATGCATCGAAAGCAAAAACTGCTTTGCTGCATAACAACGTCATCAAGCAGATGACTGTCATCTAGCTCGTGGGACTCCTGAGGGTCGTTTGGTCTACAGTTGCACCTTCAGCACGTACACCGAACTCCCAGCCGGCAGAAGGAACTCCCTCCTCGCCGACCGACCAGTCTGTGGTGGACGTTGGACGTTCGGGGTTAAGCCCCCTGCTCCCTCCCCGGTGCCGGGCCGGTCGACACCTATCATGTTGCTGACTCTCCCCGACGCCGGAGAGGTTGCCGACTCTCTGTCCTCCTGCCGGAGAGGAGGGGTCGGACGGGTGGTCCGGCGCGGCCGTGGCAGGGGAGCTCCACCGGCCTCCGCGTCTAGTTCCTTCACCAGCCTCGTCCGCCTCCGCTTCGTGTGCTCCGCTGTTTGCGTCGCCTCCGACACCACTAGCGAAAGCATGCAGGCGGGTGTTGGAAAAGCTGGAGCGGCACGAGGCGGGCAGGCGGCGCCCGCAATGCTAAGCGGGCGCGCTTGGCCGAACAAGAACAGGCAAAGGCGGCGAACCGTGTGGTCCGGGGCGAACAGGAGTCCGTCCCCCACAGCCCATTGCCCAGAAGACCAGTGGAGCCCCCCGCTGGTCCTCAGATGTCTAGCAGACCCTTACCCATGGGTCCTCCCCTACGCCACCCAGGATTGGACTCCTTTGGTAATGATCACTACCCCCGCTAGTTGCGTAACCAGAACGGAGCAGCTCCCGGCTCCAGTCCACAAACGGTGGAATCCCAGACAGGCTGACTGGGATGAGCTTCAGGCACGGGTAGAAACCAGGTTGGCTTCCGTTTCGGTGGCTGAGTCTGCATCGGTAGAGAAGCTTACCCCCACAATCTTACAATCGGCAGAAGAAAGCATAACCACGTACATCTGGCGCTCCACGTCGTCCCCCTGTTCCGTGGTGGACAGACCAGTGCCGCGACGCTATACGCGCGCGTAGAAAAGCCCTGTGAGACATTGATCGACACAACACTAGGGACAATTTGATCTTTTCAAATAAGCTACGCTTGCAGATATTGTGTGGTACAGAGCTAATTTGTAAATAGCACCAGAGCTACAAAAAATACTTAAAGATCACAAATGTGCCCGTTAGCGGTTACACATCTGGTCTGTCTGCAGTGGTGCAGGTACAGTGAATGGGGCAGGAATGTGGTCATAAATATCCTTAGGCCCACTATCACTACCCCGCTAAGACCTCAAGTTAGAGCTAAGTCAAATGTCCCACCTTGCACACATTCCTGGCTAACAAGAGGCGTCTGGTCTATAACGCTTACACTAGGTACTGATCCAAATACCAGGGTGCAGCGAATGCCACGCACTCTACATTTCACTGAATTTGAAAAAAATAAATACGCAAACTGAAAGTAACAATGACGAAATAATGTCCGTCCCCAACCCTCTGATATCGAGAAAACACTGGACTCCTTCAGAGTCATGGAAACACGAGGAAGTGGCACTACAGCCGCCCGATATCATGCGCTTCACACACCCCGGCCGGTATTCTCTCCGTAATATGACACTTTTCTCGCTAGATGGCAGGGCTAGTCGCGCGATCGCTGAAATGCCAATGATTGGCCAATCCCGTAGACACTCATCCCAGGGCTTTACCCGCCGCACAATGCTGCGACACGGCCGCCCTTGGCCTGGGTCGGCCATCGGTGGCCGGTTGCCAGCTGACATTTCCATTTCAGTCGGGCTGAATAATGCGCCCGCTCTGGGACCCAGTGTCGCCGGATCACGAGTCCAGCATTTTCCCCTTCACCACGGAGGCGGCAGCCGGAGGACTTCACCTGGTGCTTGGTGCGCCGCGCCGAGGCTGATCGGGACTGGGCTGGCGTCGTCCCATTCTCTGCTGCCGGAGCTCGTCCAACACCGCAAGCCTGCAGTCTCTGCTGCGAAGCGCTGTTCCGGGCCGCAGAAGGAATGCCACCCACACCGGCGTACAGCAACGGCCCGCCGACGCTCTACAGCCCCGCAGAACAGAGAGCGTGTGGCGTCTGGCCGACCAGCCGACGTGGCTAGAACCGCTGATCATGGCTACGGCAAGGCAGACGACGTGTGCATTGTGTGGGTGGGGTGCCTCCGGTGAGACGGGAGTATGCTCGCGTGCATTTACATTGCTCTTGACCTGTCACCCTTGCGCGTTTGGCAGCTGAGTGTTTCGTCTGAAAGAGGTGCTTCAGTTTGGCCACGTTCCACGTTTGCACCAAGCTATGAAGTTGCGCTGCCAGTTTGACACGGAATATGATGCACATTACGATAAGCTAATAACACAACTAAATAAAATGAAGGAATTTTTATTTGAGTTGTACAACTCTACAGATGTGCAGCCCAGCACCAGTCATGACCTGGATACGCGGGGCTCTTTAGGAACAGCATGCATGCGGCTTGAGCGGGGTGCGAGTAGCTGGCACTCACCACAATGAAAACTAGCTTAGTACGTTTTAACATTTAGATAGCAAAGGCTGTTCTTTGGAATACGCATGTCCGCGGCGTGCCAGATCCTAGGCCCCATGTCAGTCTGCCCAGCCCTGTGCCTGCGGACACCAAAGCTGCAGCTCTACCGCTGGACAAATTTGTACGAGGCTACGAACAAAGACAGGTTGTCAAGACTTATCCAAAATTTTAGTCGGAATTCTAGATTCTCGGTAGGGTGGTAACTGCCACCTGTCTCCGCGCAACCGACCCGCCCGGCCCGTTTTGCAGCTAAACCATGTGGGACGCAAACTTTTTGCATGCTTTTCCTTCTTGCCCATCTCCATCTTATTGCTCGGACAGAAGAGTAGTTTCCTGCTTATTTGGGGGAGGGTTTCAGCTCCTCCAGCCTAGGTTCCAGGCCCCCCCCCCCGGACTAAGGAAAAAGTGAGCCAGATCTGTGGAAAATTCGTTTGTTGGCGTATTCTGCGCGTACTTTCCGGCATCTTCCATTGTTAAGCCCCCGGCCCGCATTTCATTTTCCGAACCTACGCCCCTATACCCGGTCGTTTCCCAGTTCGAGAGCCGGCTATGACTTCACGGATCTATTTGACCGACCGAGACTTGCTGGTTACTTGGTGCCGGCGCGTGGTCCGTAATCCACTTGTAGCGTAGCAGGCAATGTTGTGAAGTATTTGCACCACTCTCGTGGCACATTTTCAGGCGATGCTACTCAAATGGTTCGGTATTTGAGTATATGCGAGCTGCTGTTACCTTTACCACTTAAGCAAATATATGCGAAAAACGAGGTATGACAGCTTTTTACAGAAAAAAATGTTGGGTATCGCGCATAAGAGCTTTCATTTTCATTCGATTGTGGATAGTCAACGAAGTACGCAGAGGTC
>NW_023595949.1:0-1130 GCF_011947565.3 Pollicipes pollicipes
CGCCCATCCACGCACTTCTAAGCCACCAAAAAAAATATAATCGTGAATGTATCATGACAGCGTGCGGCTCATTTTGGAGATTATCTCAATAATCTAAGCCCTCTTGAACAACCTCCGGACGGAATTGGATATATGCTACCTCATATGGATCTTTGGTTGGTCTGTTTTGGCTGATATGCTATTTCACATTCGGGAGACACACCCTGACAGCTAGTCGGTCTCGCGCCTTCGGCAATTCATCGCATAATCTAAAATTAATTGACTTGCCAGAACCACTCAGCCATTTCTAGGCCCGCGGCGAAATTCTCCCGTGGCTTTTATATTAGCATACTAAACTACGCATGGATTCCAGTCTTGGATACGCGATTCTTTGTAATTAAACAAAAAGAAAGAAATAATAAAATCGACAGAGCATGGCCGACGTGCTTTGATACTCGCTTCCCACAAGCGAGACAATTCTCACGCTCCATAATTAGGCCTGGGCAATAGGTTCCCATTTGGAATCACCCTGCATGTCGAAATGGCCCCTGATCCTCTCCAAACATCAGGCACAATGGCTTTCCAGATTTATTGCTAATTGATTCTTAACCGTCCAACAACAGCAGCCCATTCAGCGACTGCAGGCCGATGACGACACCACACAGAGGTGGAGATGACTGCACGCAGACGCAGTATATCATCCACGTTGGCTCCAAGGCCGAGACCCGCTGCGCAGCGCGCAGCCAACACGACCAAGTGGCAGCTGTCCTGGCGTCCGAGTAATCCAGCCCTCTCAAGTGATGGTAGCTGGCAGCTGGTAGTTGGCTTAGCTGCGCAACCTGACAATATTGCGGCTTAACTGGGAGCGCTTTGAAAACGGCGATAGCCTTCAGAATGTTGCTGCAGGTGTGCGCTCTGGTAGGTACGTGGCGCGCACGCGGGTCGTAAATCCCCCCCCCCCGAGCCTGAGCGGCCCGTGCAGAGGAACCCCACCCCCGCCATGTGTTGGGATGGTACCTATGTCATGCTAGGTGACTTCGGAGGGCAATGCACAGCATAAATCACCCTCAGATATTTTATATGGCATGCTCCCCCACTAAGACATCCTCAAGTCCTGTAAGTCTTACGCCTGAAATACGATGTTACTGAGA
>NW_023595950.1:0-3261 GCF_011947565.3 Pollicipes pollicipes
CTGACCGAGCCGGAGCTTGACAGATCCATAGCCTGACCGGAGCTGGAGCCTGGCCGGAGGCGGGCCCGACCGGAGCCGGAGCCGGAGCCGGAGCCAGACCGAGCCGGAGCCTGACAGGATCCGGAGCTTGACTGGAGCCGAAGCCTGACAGGAGCCGGAGCCTGGCCGGCCAGAACCTGACATGAGCCGGAGCCTGGCCAGTCCCGGAGCCTGACCGGAGCCGGAGCCTGACCGGAGCCGACCTGGCCGGTCCCGGAGCCTGGCCGGTCCCGGAGCCTGACCGGAGCCGGCCTGACCGGAGCCGGAGCCTGGCCGGTCCCGGAGCCTGACCGGAGCCGGAGCCTGACCGGAGCCGGAGCCTGGCCGGTCCCGGAGCCTGACCGGAGCCGGAGCCTGACCGGAGCCGGAGCCTGACCGGAGCCGGAGCCTGGCCGGTCCCGGAGCCTGGCCGGTCCCGGAGCCTGACCGGAGCCGGAGCCTGACCGAGCGGAGCCTGGCCGGTCCCGGAGCATGACCGGAGCCGGAGCCTGACCTGAGCCGGAGCCTGGCCGGTCCCGAAGCCTGACCGGAGCCGGAGCCTGACCGCACAGGGGACGGCAGCCGCCCTCTGGGACGCACCGGTCGGGCGACCCTGTGCGCCCCTGCACTCGGTGCTGGCGCTGTTCGGGCCCGCCGCGCTACACCGAGACGGGGACATGTCAGCATTCGGTATCTGTTCAGTCTTAATTTGTTCTGTTGGGCAGGTCTCGTAGCAGGAACGCAGCAGCTCACACGGAACGATATTAATGCCCACTCGCGGCGAGACCTGACCAACAACTCCCCAACCCTTGGGTCACGGCCCGAGTCAACTGGTACAGAGGGCAGCACTAGCAAAAACCGAGCACCACTCCCTGTTAAAAAACGTCATCGAGAAACGTAGCATATTTGCCTTTGACGTCAGAAGTCCAAAGCGTGTGTAGGTCGTTCTAGAAAAGTTAACGATATGCAAAGAACTGGAACAATGCAAGTCCTTATCACAACATGCTAAGCAGAATCATTCACATTTCCAAATCCAACCACTGCTTTATCAGGTCCACGGCGAATTCGACTCGAGCATCACAAAATTAAACGCCGGGCGGCTCAGCCCCCAATGGCAACGATGCCGCCACCCACGAGTTGGGGCCCGCACAGCCTCCCATAGACTTCGACGCAGCCTCACCCGCCGACACGGGCGGGGACTGACCCCTGGACGAATCCGATGAAACCAGCGGTGACTGTTCACCAGACTCCTCAGCAGCCGCGAACCGTGGCACACACTCCGGCGCCTCCCGCGGCGATGACGCGTCCCCACACGCAGGCCAACGCACCCTCCCCCCCGCTGGCCTCGTCGGCAGTGCATCGACGGATGTAGGCCCCACGCTGTGGACGGAATATACCTGGGCCCACTCCGGTACCCTTTGGCGCCACCGGATGTGCAGTCTCCCCGCGTGCAGCAGCTGATCAGCATGCCGGGTCCAGCAGGCGCCCCCGACGTCTACCTCATGCGAGACCGGTCCCGTCCGTGCCACGATGCGTCCCCTACGCCACTTTGGTCCGGAGAAGCTGCGAGCCCAGACGTGCGCGCTAGGGCCGAGGCTGCGGTGACTGCCGCCAGCAGTCTTCGCCGACCGCTCCTGGTACTCGGACAGTCGACTGGCCGAGACGGGGGAGGTCGAGCCGGGTTCAGAGGTTCCGACCATGCAACAGCTCCGCAGGAGATCGCCCAGTTGCTGCCTGCAGAGCTATGCGGTATGCCATTGGAGATCTGACCAGCCCTGTTCGCCAGCCCTTTTGCCAGATTTTGCCCGTCCTGTAAGCTTGCCTTCAGACTGTTTTTGACAGCTTGGACTGCTTCTGCTGCCCCGTGACTTGACGGATGGCAGGGAGCAGTACGGATGTGACGAATCCTGTTCTGTCTCAAGGATTCTCCAAATTCGGCCGAAGAGAACTGAGGGTCGTTATGGGACACGATCTGCTTTTGAATCCCCAATTTGGCAAACACCGTTCCCAGCTCTTGCACTGTACGTCCGGCTGAGGAAGTGCCACGAAGCCACGAAGAACATACTTCCTTGGAACGGTCCGGCAAAATCAATGTGCACTTGTTTCCAAGGGCCCTGCGAGGGCCCCCAAGGGTAAAAACTTGCCTTAGGAGGCGCCGCCTGCTTTTCCACGCAGGCACAACAGTCCCCGGCCAAAGCCTCCAGTTCGGAGTTGAGAGCGGGCCACCAGACACACCTCTGCCCAGATGCTTCATTCTTCCAGGTCCTGGATGACCAGCATGCAACTCTTGCAACACTGTTGCTCCATTTACGAGGTACCCTAATTCGTCCCCCCAGAGCAGACAGTTTCCATCAGTTGGCAGCTGCCTCCGACACTGTCTAAACGTTCTGAACTCTGGCTCTACCACGGATGGCCAGCCAAAACGGACGTACAACACTCTCTCCAGGATTGCTCCTCGTCGAGAGGCCGTATCCACTTCTCGTGCAGACAAAGTCGGACCTTTATCCTCCTAGTGGCGCACACAGAACACTCCGCTTCTTCCACAACGTCTTCTCCAGACACGTTCTGCGGCAGCCTGGAAAGAAAGTCAGCTATTGCCATGTTCTCACACTCGCGTAACTCCACCTCGTAGGAATGTGCAGACAGATGCTCATCACAGCTCTGCATATGCGCCGCTGACGGAGCATGGAGTTCAGATGTGAGTCAGCGCTCTTCGTTTGTAACAAATGGAAACACCTACCGAAGAGGAACTGACTGAGTCCCCTAACACTAACCAACACTCCGACCGCCTCCTTTTCAACAGCCGCGTACTTCTACTCTGTCGTCGTAAGTACCCGAGACGCGAAACAGATGGGCCGCTCCATCCCGTCCTGTAAAACGTGCACCAGAGCTGCCCCGACTCAAGCGCTGCTCGCACCAATGATCAGCTTCAGGGGAAGTCTGATCGAGCCGTATCAGTGCTGTCCCACTTGTCAGCATGTCCTTCACCTGGTCCAAAGACGTCTGGCAAGATGACGTCCCACTACGTGGCACCCTTCTTGAGCAGCGCGTATAGCGGTGCTAGTACTGAAGCAAGGTTTGGGATCAGATCCAGTAATAGCTCAGTGATTCAAGCAGTGATCTCAGCTGGGTGACGCAAGTTGATGGTCATGTCAAACTGCCGCCAAATTGTCTGGCACGGGGCGTAGACCATCAGCGGAAATGATCCAATCAAGGCGCTGTGCCTCCTTCAGTTTAACTTAC
>NW_023595951.1:0-1245 GCF_011947565.3 Pollicipes pollicipes
TGCCGCCGCCCGATCACGCCGTTCAGCACCTCATCAACGGCCTCCAGGTCACTGAGGTCATCGTGCCGGCGGTGCATCCCGAACACACCATCTGGTATGGAAGCAGACTCCCGGGTACTGATGTTTGAAGGCAAGTCACGGCAGTGATGCGAAAATATCGATTAGGCTAACCGTGTCCTCGATTGATTGTTGGTGCTGTTGGCTAATTGAAAGATCTCAACAGCTAATTCTGCCAGAAGCACCGGGGATGTGATTTAAGCACTTAACATGGCCGAGGCCACATTTTATATTTGAATTTGATTCGTTTGATTTTAGTTTTTTGCATTTCACTTGGTTTTCATGTGGGATATTTGGTTCAGCCCCTTTTTACTGCGCCTGTGATCACCACGAGCGGTTGGCGCGTTGTTGTAGCGGAGATGACCAGTAAGTAGGGTACCCTCTGATGGCGCGGCCCCTCTGCGGCAGGCGCGTTCTCCGGTGGACGGCTGCGGGACTGCCTGTTGCAACGCCCACAAGGCGGTTGCGCCACATGGCCGCCCGCTGCCTGGCCGCCCTGGCCCGGCTCGGACCTGCACTGCGCCGCCACTTACCTCGGGAGCACGTGCTGCCGCTGTCGGTCAGTCGGGGCGGCAGCCGCCGCGGTCCAGCTGGCCCCTAACGCTCCGCTGGCTGCCGCCCTCGCCACAATCAATTCGATCAGCTAGTTTAGCACTTCGCCGGGCGAGGACGTACGAATATTTGTTTGTAACTTGCTTGTGACCAAACCAGATTTTATCAGTCCGCTTTGACCAGTTTTGTCAAAAGCTGACTGCCAAATATATTGTTACACCTTCGTGAGAATAAGTGTTCTTGTAAGTATTCACTCAATATGTGCAATTACAGGACCTGTTTTTCGTTTGGAACTGACCGGTAGAGGATTCTTATCCTACCATGGCACTCTTTGGAAGTAGCTGTGATAAAGCATCTGCAAAATTACTTGTTGTCCTGCTCCAAGTCCATGTTTGACTCCCGTGCGCAGCCGGAAGGCGGCGGATGATGAAACTCTGTGCGTTGTATTGTTTGACGTGCGCGTGAGATCAGCTCAGGGTGTTGGAACCATGCAATAGCGGGGATGGTGTGGTCGTATCAGGGGCTTTATGCCCGAAACGGTGACGCCTTCAATTCCGCATGGGGACCGAACTCAGACCCCGGTATGGGGACCGGGCTCGACCCCGGCGTGGGGACCGGGCTCAGGCCCCTGCATGG
>NW_023595952.1:0-14883 GCF_011947565.3 Pollicipes pollicipes
AAACATCCACGACGGGTGTTCTAAAGGCTACTGAAAATTTGGGCGCCATTGCACGACGTTCCAGAGAGGTGTCCTAAAAACGCCTTTGGAGACTCGCATCGACTCCCCCCCCCCCCCCCCCCTCCTATCAGGGTGAGAGCCAACAGTCTACGACAGACCACTGCGTCACCTTCACTTACTGAACTCTCCATAGACATATCGGGTACGCGGAATGGGATGATGGATCAGAGTCCCCGACCGTGGCTGCCCCGCCTGAGTTGGGCGCGCAGTGGTGGGCACGGCGACGGTGGAATGACCAGACCCAGTTGCCTATATGGTTTCTAAAGGCGTCTCACTATCCATGGCTGAGGTTTCTGTATCATCTAGCTATCCATGGCTGAGGTTTCTGTATCATCTAGCTCAATATCCCCACTGGCTCACTTGTCCAACGCCAAAGGAACGCTTTCTCTGGTTAGAAGAGCCAAAGATTAAGATCCCTCTGCAAAGGGATCGCGTGAGGGACGCTTTGCACAAACTTCGATCAAACGTGAGCCTCTGAGAGAAATACAAATCTAGTTTGCTAAGCCACCACGAAAAACACTCTCTGGTAATCGATTAACTTCTCCACAGCACCACATGATTCTTAGAAAGAGCGGTGTGCTGTAATGACTGCCCTTCCTTCGGGTTTGAAAAACTTGTGCGAGTGCTGGACAAACACGGAATTCCGAGTAGCGCTGTCACCAGCGCAGAACAAACAACTGCATCTTATCTTGGTGCAGGCCTTTAATGCGCAAGGGTGCTGCACGGCGGAGATTTCCAGGCATAATTCGTCGAAAGGGCTGGAAAGGGTCAGACCCAAGGCGAGCAGAGCCGCGGGTCGGGTTTGCTACGTGGTAGAAGGATATCTCCTACACAAAGTGGTCGCGGGGTGGAGACAGGTCAGGACAAGATCCCGCCCGGTTCCACAAAGAGCGCTGAATCCCTACACAGAATCAAGTTTACTTGACTGCATCTGTCTATAAGCTCTGCTAATCCGTGTCAGTCTTGACGATCTGCATCGCAACAGCGCATGGCAATGCTTGGTCAGCGCCTCAGTGTGCACAAGCCTGGACTAGCTCGCACTTAACGATGCGATGTTAGGCATAGCGATGCGATGTCGCCCACGAGTTGGACCACAACGCCCCTGAAGAAACGTCGCCCCACACCGGTGACGCCCCACAAGGCGAGCGCCTGAGTGCAGTGACAGAGAGCAGCGCTCAAACCGGTTTTAGCTGCTTGCGGCGCTCGGCACTGAGCACTGATGACGTCAGTGGGTGCTGCGCCTGGGTTTTTTCGGAGGAGAGCGTGCCTCCCAGCGGGACCCAGCCCAGTCAGTCGCGATTCGGCGGGGCTGAGTAGCGGCCGCAAGATGCTGTTCGCTTCAATCGCCGCCACCGCGGTGATGCTGGCGCTAGTCCAGGGACAGGCTATCGATTTCAGCTTTGCGGGTACCTGTGCGAGTCGGGACTTTGGTTTTGGAACGTGCGTGACACCTGACAAGTGCCGACAAGCCAACGCGGAGCGGACGCGGAACTGCGACGGACAGGTTTGCTGCCCCCGCAACCAGCTGATTCTGACAACCACCGCGGCCCCGGACGCGTCGGAGACTTTCCAGCAGCTGGTGCAAGAATGCGGCCGAGTGCAGCCCGGCGGGGTCATCTTCAGCAGGTCCATCCGCAGCGTTCGGCGGATGCAACCGGTCATAGAAGCTGCGCCAGATTTCCCCATCATGCCAGTGGTCGGCGGTGTGCCAGCCACTCCGAGCAAGTGGCCGTGGATGGCGCTGCTCGGCGAGCGGAAGGAAGGCGAAACGCGCTGGACCTGTGGCGGCACGCTCATCGCCCCCAGCACGGTGCTGACGGCGGCGCACTGCGTCAACGGCCGACAGCCGCCCCAGCTGGTCGTGCGGCTGGGCGAGTACAACATCTCGCACACCCGAGACGGCCGCCACCAGGACCTCGGCGTGTCCCGTGTCGTGCTCCACCCCCTACCGGCGCTCGCAGAATGATGTGGCGCTGCTGCTGCTGTCCCGGCCGGCGGCGCTGGGCGCGCGCGTGCAGCCCGCCTGCCTGCCGCCGCCCGACGCCGACCACACGGGTCAGGAGGCCGACCTGGCCGGCTGGGGCCGGGTCCAGTTCGCCGGCAGCGTGCCAGAGGCGCTGCAGGAGGTGCGTCTGCAGGTGGTGGACCCGGCGCAGTGCGAGCGCAACTACCGCGAGGCGCCGTCTTTCGATACCTTGTTCCCCGGCGGTTTCCAGGGCACCAAGGTATGCGCCAACGGCCGCGACGGCACGTCCAAGGACGCTTGTCAAGGCGACTCTGGCGGCCCTCTGGTGATCCAGGGCGCCGACGATCGTTACCAGGTGATCGGTGTCGTCTCCACCGGCCTGGGCTGCGGAAACCCAAAGTATCCGGGCATCTACACCAAGGTGTCCAAGTACATCCCCTGGATCGTGGACAACAGCCAGCGGCAGTGACTCTAATAACTCCAGTAGGACCACAGCTTTGCTGGTGGCTCTCCAATCGAGCACGTTTCTGATCGAAATGCGATGTCTTAACATGTATTAAGGCAACCGCGAAATAATATATATAATATGTATGATATTGTTGTCGTTGAGACTTTGCGACGCACTCGACGACGCACTTTGCTGAGGTTATATGGCGTGCGCCCGCCTCTCACCCTGGCAGGAAGGGCGGGCACCGCGGGGAATCGAACCGCGCACCTCTGGCTCCCCAGACGTGCAGTGGTTAACGCAGACGCGTTATCCAATACGTTACCGGCATCCTATCTGAATGATGTTATGACCTGTGCGACAACTGCGTGGACTGTCTCTGGATGATATAAGATGAGATGCGTAGTGCGGTAATTGGTTCATATATGTAATAAGCGATGCGCTCGCTGTTCATCGCGTTGGTGTGCATGGTTTCACCCGTTTAGCTATTTCGATGACCTCAAGTATTTCTGTTTGATGACAAGTGCTGCCTTATCTACCTGTAAGCGCTTGCATGGAGATGAAAATACGTTGGTTGCATGGAACCTTGCGACTGAAGAGTTGAAGTATTTTGGACGCGGGGATGTGTTGTTACAAAATACAGCTCGCTGCACAACTAATTGTGCGAAACATGAGCGGTTTAGTAAAAGCCCATGCGTCCCGCATACAGCAAGTAATCACAGCGTAGCATATGGCAGTGAGTCATGACTATGACTACTGGTTTGATTAATGACTAGGCGGCATGGCATATGTCAGGGGTGCGGTAGGCAGGCTGGCGGACCATGGTCGGCAACTTTGTATACACAGGAACTGGGCCTACCGAAAATAAATCATCGGCTTTGGGTTGAACATGTTGGAAGTTGCGGCATGCTCTCCAGATTATTTCGGCATGTTTCTCTTCCGAAGAGGGTCCAATTGCAACCCTCCGGAATGCCTGCATGAACGTAATAACCCAATGTGTGTTTTCTCAGCAAACATGTCCAGCAGTACTCTAAACTGCACTGTAACTTTAACTAAACTCAGCTGATCGGTAGATCGGCAATGCCAGACCATAGTTGCAATGCTAGGAGATTTGCATGGGCCGCGGAATGTTCCTACCTTAACTTCGCTAGGTGTTATGTGATCATATTACGTTTGCCAGCCCAAGTTATTGCTCAACAAGTTTGAGTATCTTGAGATTTCCGTATTCTGCTCAGTTTTTCAAACCCAGGATGTTTGGTTTATAACATCAAGCTTTTTTGACACGCCAAATTGAACTAAGCGGATGGCGCTCTACCTATTCATGAGCTTTGAAATGAGGTCGGGTCCTTGCACTGCTGAACTATATATGAACCAGTCACAATTACCCAGGCCAATGGCAGGAATCAACCTCTATCCCTCCTTTGAGACTTGAAAATGTGGCAATTGTCCATCTGATTACCATTCTATCTCACTGAAATTGTTTCTGTGCAAGCTTTTCAAAAAAATGGCCAGCAACAGACGTGTGTGGTTCCTGGAGCTGCTTGATCTGCTAGAGAATGAACAGAGCGGTTTGCTCCAAGACGGAAGCCTAATTAATCGCCCGGTACTTTAAGACGTAGATATTGGTAGAGCCTTCAATCGCAGACAACACACCCTCGGCATCTTCTTGGGCTTGGAAAAGGAGTACTAACTAGTTTTTATGCATGATTGTCTGTCTGGACTGTGTACATGTGGCATAAAGGGTTATGCCGGTTACTTCCTAGCTAACTTCTTGGGTGGCTGCTACTGTCGCTTCTGCATTGCTTCGTGTCTTTCAAACACGCAGACAAAGACACAGACACAGGCACAAACATGGGCACAGACACAGACACAGATACAGACACAGACACAGACACACAGGCACAGACACAGACAGACACGCAGGCGTCACTTGGTGACGGGATCGTCGTGAACGACATTAAGACGTCACTTGGTGACAGTACCATCGTCTAGGACGATGAGGCTTCACTTGGTTATAAGATCGTCGCTGACGGCAACTAGCGGTTGCTTGGTTAAAAGATCGTCATTGACGATGAATAGGCTTGCCTGGAACACAGGATCGTCGCTGACTACGAATGGACGTCAGTTGGTGAGGGGATCGTTGTTAACGACAGTGAGGCTTCACTGGTTGAAGGAATGGTCGCTGATGACAGATGAACGTCAGATGGTGACGGTATCTTCGCTGACGACGGATGAACGACATGTAGTGACGGAATCGCCGTGAACGGTGGAATGGTCGCTGATGACAGGTGAACGTCAGATGGTGACGGTATCTTCGCTGACGACGGATGAACGACATGTAGTGAAGGAATGGTCGCTGATGACAAATGAACGTCAGATGGTGATGGTATCTTTGCTGACGACGGATGAATGACATGTAGTGACGGAATCGCCGTGAACGGTGAATGGACGTCGGTTCAGAGACAGATACAGGCACAGACACAGGGAGACATAGAGATACACCCCCAAAGATACAGAAATACGCACACAGAGACAGGGACACACACACACACACACACACACACACACACACACACACACGCACGCACGCACACACACACACACACACACACACACACACACACACACACACACACACACACACACACACACACACACACACACACACACACACACACACACACACACAGCGGTACCTTGCAGGGTTGGTGACTGAGGAACTCCCTGGGAGCCGGAGCATGTTACCATAAATGAGCTTCGCACACGTGCAACCCAGGTCCTCTTTTATAGCTAAACACACTTCCAGCAAAACCAGTGGCAGGAGATCGGTCCAGCGAGTTACTGCGTCTGCCGCCCGTAGAGCTGTCTTCAGTTATCGGTGAAACCTTTCTACCATGCCGTTGCTCTGCGGCTGGTAGCTAGTGGTGCGATGCCTAGTGCAGCCAAGAAGTGCCGACAGGTGTCGCCAGAGACCGGGCTCAAACTGGGCGCCGCGGTTAGTTGCGACTTTTGAAGGCATTCCAAACCGAGCCACCCAGCCGGCGACGAATGAATAGGAGCGAAACACCTATCGTTGCCGACAGGTCGACGAAAAGAGATTGCAAATGTTATTCTGAAAGCGGTTGCCAAAACCTGCAATCGATGTCACCGACAGCGGAGCACCCCGCTGCGACCGCCACATACCTGAATGTTTTACCTAAACCAGACTGCCGGAAAAGCCAGCCCGTGCGCCGCCCCTCACACGGCGGGGCTGTGTCTGGTTGACTTGTCTGCTGACGAGACGCCAGCCGCGGCCTTATCAGTCAGATGTCGCCTGGTCGGGGGCGTCCCTGCCAGTGACATTAAATCCGGCTTGAGCATCGGTGTTTTGCAACGCCGGAGGAGGTCATGCAATAAGGGCGGGAGTGTGCGTCCAATGGCGTTATTCCATGCGCCAGTGGCATGCTATTTTCAATTTCGAAAGATCGCTCAACTCCATCATGTACTTTTGGGGCCTACTTAGCGCACTTCCTTTTCGGTTGCAGTTATTTCCAGCTCGTCTATGGCTAGCTGACTCCCCATCAGGTCCAACTTAATGAGACATCCCCGACTCCGAAGACGACATCTGCTTCCAGGCATCAAACTGTTCATGGATCGGCCTTGTCCGCTGAAGACGACATCTGCCTTCCAGGCATCAAAATGTCATGGATTGGCCTTTGTCCGTCGAAGACGACATCTGCTTCCAGGCATTAAACTGCTCATGAATCAGCCTTGTCCGTCATTGCGGCGGAACGAAATCTGTTCCAATCCATGGCCGTTTGTTGACGGGCGTTCCCCTCAAAATGGACCAAAGTGATTTATAACTTATATTAGTTGATGTATATTATCAGACATTTGAAAGCTGATGTATATTTCACGTATCGGTTGTCACTTTTTTTTAGTATCGTGATTAATTGTGTGAACCACGCCTTTCTTTGCTTACGGCTGCGCGGCTGCGATCTGGTGAGAGAAAATAATTGAGTTTTTTTTGTATGTGATGATGTCATGAATGCAGCTGATCTCTCCTGCGGTGTTAAGTAGATCTCCTAATCTGTGCTTTCTAATTGGGCTGCTCAACGCATATTATCATTGACTCTGGTTACTTTGACCCTACCAGTTTATCGTGAAGGACAAGGCGAAAGTGAAATCTATTTCTCGGCTCAAATTGTGGGTTTAAAACAATGGTTTCTTCGGCTAAAGGCGATAGAAGTACAAGCGGTACTCGGTTTCAGGTTAGTTCAGAAAAGTGATCATGCACTGAGTAGACATCCCTACCATAGTCTATTGATTTGTTATTTTCAGTCGCTATTAAAAAATGCCAAGCAGCCACAACAGCAGCTCTAAAAAAGTGACGCTGCCATCTACAAACTGGTTCTAAGAGTCACGAGGCAGGGGAGGGAGGCGCCTCGTCCTGTGACGGCACCGTATGGCACCCTCTCCTTGACATCAGATCATGCTGCAAACCATTTGGCGAGTGGAGCCTCTGCTTTGCCAGGGGAGCTGGCCTTTACCGAGCTGTAAGGCCTCCAATACCCTCTTACCTGCGGACACTTTCAATAGATTGGGCATGTTTGAATATTGCCTGAGCCTAACTAGCCTGTAAGCAGTTAATCGAATAGCGATAGGTATCTTAACAAGGTACTTGCGCAGCCTCTAAAAGAAAATATCTCGGTTTAGCCGGATGCCACGAAGTCTTACCCGCAACTGGGTACGACTTATGAGCGTGGGGTGGATGAGGGTAACATAAAGAGTGTTACGGAGAGTTGGTGTATTTATCTTTTGGCCCAAATCATCCAGCTATGAATTCTGTGCCCTTGGAGGATTATAAGCAAATGCTGTTGGAAACCAGGTTGCAAGACCAGCCAGGTCACTGTAGACGCTACAAAACGGTGGCATTGCTAACAAATGCAATCCAAATGGCATGATTGTTATTCGCAAGCAGGTATCACCGCAGTTCTTTTTCGGAATAGGAAGCAGCAGTCAGGTTTACTCTCTAAAATACAGTGAAAATTACTGGCCAAGGCTTCACGCATTGCAACTAACCTTGGTGAAAGCGAATAGCTTTCCAGAATTGACTAAGCATTGCGTACCTTCTTCTGTGCTGTGTGGCCTTTTCAGGTAACAAAAAGGCTCGGGTTATTAGGGCTCCGACCGATTAATAGTCATGTTAAGGTAGGAGCTGTCCAAACTGAAACAGCACAGTGCCAAAGGCTAACTTCTCACTCTGAATGACGTGTGCTTCGGCCAGGCGGTGTCATGGTCCAAATATTGAACTTTAAATCAGTTGCCGTAAATTTTGGACGCCCCCAATGCTAACAATTCTAAATAAACGATGCTACTGCGTGGGACGCACTGCGCGCCACATGTACCCCGCTCTACTGCGCAAGGTTTCTTGCTGGCCCATCCCTGGCACGGAATTGTGCCCACCTGGTATGCAGCGTGTCTACCAGATGTGGCCAGGCAAGGTCCCAGCTGGAGCCCGGCACATGTCCAGGCCACACCGATACACTGATATTTTACCAGCTGGTGCCCAGCTGTTGCCCAGCCAGGCCGCGGACCGACCTCTGTTGCAAGAAACCATCTGGGGCCGCGCTGGGTATTTTGCTACTGCCCCACCCAGCTTCCCCCGTCGGTGAACCCGGTCGGGTTGACTTTAAAATGCTGGTTGGGGCTACGTGGTGAGCTCATACAGCATCAAGCATGCGCACGCAAGTGTATTGCCTGTCTACTGACGAGCCAACTCAAAAAGCAACACCGCTACTGACGGGGGGGGGGGGGGGGTTCATTTGCCACAGTGCGAACTGAAGGGGGAAGGGTCGCTTTCCCTTCAGAAGCACAAACAGCTTGGAACAGTGTTTTCCAGAAGTAACAGCTGGCCCGCATTGCATGTGGTTTTGAAAAGAGCCGGGGGTAGAGCATTCTTAACAGAGGGCGTATTTGAGCCTAAGCGTGTTTGGGAGAAATCTTGAGGACCAATGTTCTAAAATGATGTGTGTGTGGAATGGTATTGTTTTGTTTGACATGAACTGAAATGCATACGTTTCATCACGTTTCATCAATGCCATTTTCATATGTTCAGATTGAGAACGTGAGTGTCAAACGGGTTGTGATACACACACACACACACACACAACACACACACACCCACACACACACACACACGCCCACACGCACACGCCACACGCACACACACACACACACCACACACACACACACACACACACACCACACACCACACACACACACACACACACACACACACACACACACACACACCACACACACACACACACACACACACACACACTCTTATGTATAATCAATACATATTATTTTAATTATCCAAGCACATTGGGTGAATCATGTGCACACTTCACTTTTCAGTATGCTGGAGATGTGCAAGTGCACCCCTTCAGCTTTACAAAACAGGTGCGTTTATAAGAAACTGATTCAAACTGCCAGGTGTTGACACATGGTTGCTGTTGCCACGCCCATGACCTTAATAAACAGTTGATTAAGGCAGCTTTATATACAAATATGTGTATTATATAATATATAATATATATATATATATATATATATATATATATATATATATGTGTGTGTGTGTGTGTGTGTGTGTTTGGTGTTATGTCGGTTTATGTATTATATATATATATATATATATATATATATATATATATATATATATATATATATATATATGACATCCACAATGCCAACTGCAGGTTAAAGAGCGTTTTGGCGTTCAGCAGCTATTGATATCTCGTATCTTTTCGCTTGCAACAACAAAACTTCCAGCGAAATGTTGTCTCGCTTCTTGGAGTTTAAACACACCCACAGAGCCGTCGTTTCTACCATGCAGATGGCCCCAGGCATGATGACAAATCTGTAGTCGCCTTCCATAGGCACCAATACCGACCGTCATTTCGCATTTCCGACTTCCGCCCGTTTGCACCGCTGAAGTGATGACCATTCTTCCGCAGTCAGACATGTCAAGCTCTCCAGCACCAAACAAGCCATCATCTGCACCAAGTCTTCTTTCTCCTTATGCCTAATGCCAACACTCAAAATAACACATCACGCCCACGCATTGCCGAAATCTAGAACATCATCACATCACTTACGCCCGCAGATAATCTACGAATGCTTTGGACATTGCTCCGCAAGCCTTCCTGGTAACGAGACCGTGATTGGCTTGCTAAATACAACCTGCGGTTGCCCAAAGAAACGCATTCCATATTCTATGCAAGACGTACTTGAATATACAAACTCAAGAATGCGACACACTCAGCAAGGTGGTTAAGATTTGTGGCTTCACCCATGTTCACGCACCATAAATTCACTCTATCATACTGGTTAACATCTCAAGACTCACGTTTAAAAGAAATGATCCCAGCAAGTCCTCGCATCGGACACACTAGACCCACACACCGTTTCGTAATGGAAGGCGCGCCACCTATAGTTTATCATCGGTACGCAGTCCCATATACGATTGCACGTTTTCTTCTCGATTGCCCAGTTCATCGTCAATCTCGTCAGCCTTTCATCAAGCACACGTCAACACACCGCCTTGCCTTTCCTCTCAAAACACTTCTTGGTGACTCGTATCCTGATCTCATATGGGTCCTCTAAGAACTTTTGCACAATACAGGCTGACTTAATTTACGTTAAACGGGGAACTTCGGCAGACCACACTTCTTGGCAAAGACGTTTGACTACTTATGCCCTTGCAGAGGATCCTGTACTTTTATTTAGGACTTTTCCGAAATCTCATAAAACATATACAATGTCGCGTTGGATTTATATTAAAGGCCGGAGATCTGCCCTCTGGGCTTTGATATACTGTGCTACTGTGAATCTAAATAGATTAAGCTGCCTAGAGACTCAACATGTTTGCACATGCCAGAACCACGCAAAATGTTGATGCAGCCAGCAGAAAAGACAGGGGGGGGGGGGAGAGAGAGAGAGGGGGGCGGGTGTCCGTCTCTAGGGGCCCGCAGATTTTCCTCTTTTCATCATGCATGACTCCTGAAAGAGGTGGAAATCAGCGACATGATATAGTCAGGAACCATATATTGGGTACTATTAGCCTGAGACTCCTTGTCCATGGTACCTTCAATTGGTGTATGGGAAATGGCCACGGCCCGAAATTTACACTACGACGTATTTGCAAATTTCATTATAGGGCTTGACTGTTATGCGTCCCCGAGTACCTGATACCCAATTGTGGGCGAATATTGGTTTTAAAAATATGTTTCGTCCCCTTTCCCTGCCCCCCCCCCCCCCCCCCCCCCTCCCCCATTAGAACTTCGGTGTCTTGCACACGACAGAATATTGGGGTACCGAGCAAAGAGGAAAGGGAGGCATTGTTAGTGCTTAGGGGTGGAACATGAACGTTGCGATATGCACAGAAGGTACCTTGCAACATTCGCTTTGTAGCCTGGAGCGCTGCCGCTTGTCAGCAGAAAAATAACTTGTGTTTGTAAGAAGCGGTAGGAATTTTGTGCGTGGGTGCTGTAAACAGCAACTTCACCTCAACTCGCACGAACAGTAACAGCAATCGTATTCGCGTTCGGTACTTTTCATACATAGTGTGTGCGTGCGGCAGTGTGGTAAATCCCGGGAAAACGCACTTCCCACTTCCCCATTCTGCTTGGGCTCCTGGTGTCGTTGTTCCTAGTTGTTGAAGGGGGTGGCAGTGAGGACGTTAAGGGCTATTGTTACGTGTCTGTCTCCGCCGCGATGGTGTTGTGAGTGGGAGATGCGTTTTCATCGTACGCCGAGCTGGAAGCTGCAGTGGAGGAACTGGGCAATGGCAGCAACACGGTGTTTTACCGGCGGCAGGCTTCCAAGCTATCGAGTATGTTTGAGAAAAACCCGGAGGGCTGGCTGAGTATTTCAGAGGCCAGCCGGATGCTGAGGATGCTGTAAGGCGTTTGGTGTACTACAAAGTATCTCTGATCTGTGTCCATGGCGGCAAACATCGTGCTCTTGGATTGTCCAGCAAGCGAATGCGATCAACAAGGTAAGGAATAAGTTATGCCTTAAGCTGTTTTGCCAGATAAAAAAGCTATTTGGCCCTCGTTCTGCATTGACATTTTGCATCGCATGTACTATCACATCTTGGCGCCAATATCTGAGGCCAATGGCGTCATCGATGACGCCATTGGCCTCATACGCAGACCCGGTTATGCGGGAAAACCATCTCGCTGCAACCGGCGGTCAAGTTTTCACGAACACCCTTATGCCTGATGCACCTTAGAGGCTAACGGCTTTAGAGCAATGACTACTTTACCTCTAGCACTGAAGAGAGAGAGGGGGGGGGGGGGGGCGCCAACCTGTAACTGGCAGCGACCCGTAATTGCGCGACCCGCCATGCGCTTCGCACTGCCTGCAAGCTCGCTCTTTTTGCAATCTGGCGTGTCTTGGTGCTTTAGACCATACTCAGCTGCTGGCGCTATATCGCGTCGCCTGTTTCTCTGTCTGGCAAGAGCAGTGGGCAGCGTGGGGACTCAAACCCCGCACTTTTGGACTTCATATGGAGAGAAACCCGCTAATTGGCGTATTTTGGGTTCGAGTGCGTCATTTTGCGCATCGGAGCTCCGTAACACGTGTTGCAGAGCTACGCCCTGGTATATTTCAATGGTGAACAATTTGTTTCCTGACTGTGTTTAAGAACAGTTGTTATAAAATCAGCCCCTTTTGTGCTATTCGATGTTCAATGCCTTTGTATCCGACCTTTAGGTATTTTCACTGAAATTGTACTATTTCTTTCAACGCAAGTCCTCCGAGATCTGGTAGAAAACTTAGGTTCCTTTCGTCGTATTAAGTTGTGCTCACACCGTACTTTTGGTAACACTACATGAACCAAAGATGTAACTCCTACTCAGTTGGAGGGAGGAAAGTCTTCACGTCATTGTGAAAGTCATCACTGCTGTCAACATCCTGATTGGCGGGCGCCTCCATGACTAAGAAGACACTTTGTGTGCTTACGCCTCATTCACTGATCTACGGGCCAGTACGAGTCAACTGAATACTAAGGTAACATATATATATATATATATATATATATATATATATATATATATATATGCATGGTGCAATGCCACTATTGATTTGCAACCCAACGGTTCAGAACAATAAGGATTATACGGTGTATTAGCAAAGGAAGAATGCACAGACATGGCGTCTGCTTGCACATGTCACGCTAGTTTCCCTTCTAACGCCGTAAGGTAGCTGCTGGGTACATAATCGACCGCAAACCGCTGTGAGGGACGATGCTGAGCAACCTCCATAGCTAACTGCATTACGTCCACAACACTCTTTATAAGCACTCAGTACAGCTAGATTGGTAAATTGACAGACAAATTGGCCCGCTCGCACAGCAACTGCACTTGAGGAATCCAATCTGAGCGCAGAGGGTGTCGGTACACGTGGATCTATCGAAAAACGTAGCTTTGTGTTCCCCGGGTCTACCCTCGCATAAGACAATGTCATGGACCAGACTGTAAACGTGAACGGCAAAGAAGCCTGAGCAAAGGAATCATTTACATGCTTTCGGAGAACATATATATATATATATATATATATATATATATATATATATATATATATATATATTGCCGTCTTCTTTTCCTATCCGCCGTGCACTGTTTGTTCCTGGGTAGCGTCGATCGTGTTATGAGACATGGGTCCAGCGTGTTATGTGGAGTCTTGTCATAATGCTTTCGGCGTGAACGTCTGTGGCGTCAGTGCTGTTTGGCGTCAAATTTGTGCACACCCCTGACAAAAAAGCCACTAGACGACTCGCCTCCCTCCAGCTTCAATAATTCGGCCTCCGTTGCTCAACGAAGTCACCACGCAAGCGCTTAGCTGCACCAATCGTGCGGCTGTTAAGAGCATTGGTCGTGTGTGTTAAGGAAAGCCATTTGTTTATTTGCAGTACAAAAAAGATGGAATGTCCCGCCCAGGTGCATGCGCTCTGTAGTCGTGGCAGGCTTTGTGTGCAGAACGTGATGGTGAGTATTGCCACTTCTCAGCATGTCTCTGAGAAATAAGTAACAAAAGTTCTCTTGGCGTCCACACGCCACTTTCAGTCTATACTACGCTTAAAGGGATAACCCACATTTGATATACCGAGGCACGCGCCACTTAATGATGAAATCGACTGACTTGTAATTGTTGTTAACGTTTGACATGCTGAGGATTGCTGTACCATGGTTCACTTATTAGTAAAATAATAGTTCACTTATTAGTAAAATGTTTTGCAATACGCCACCGTTTCATTACGTAATAGAACGCTTGTATGGCGTTAGAACGGTGCCAAACTGAACGATGCGAAGTTGCCATCGTTGCGGACGGGCTGACCACTTGCAGAACCCGAGTTATCTCGTGATGTATAGCACTAATTCGGTGCTGTGTTTCCAGAATCCAAACGTCATTTTGTGTGCGTGTCTTGGATCTTAAACCGTTTGTGCTGTTCAATTGCATTCGCATGCTTGGTTGTAGACCTTTGTTTTAAGTGCTCGATTCCCAGTCTTATTTCTACCATGACTGCTACCTCTGTCCAACTTCCTGCATTCTGCAGCACAAAACGTGAATCATGTTCGAAACTTGAATTGAACGCATAACAGTCATTGTTTGCCAAATGAACTCCATTGGTGCTGGAAATTGCGCTGACGTACGCCAGACACTAATATTTGCGCGATGATATTTACGTTGGCCTTGAGTACCACAGAATCATTATGGCGTCAGCACATGGGTAATATTTATATGGCGTTATGCATGACTAGGTGACCATGACATAGTCTGCGCAAGTTTGCACACAGTTTGCACAAGCACAAGTTTGCGGGCGTCGCGCTCGGAAGCCAGGTGGTTCTAACCCCTGATGAGGGCAGTAATGCAGACTGCACTACATTGCCTTCAAACGACTATCTCAGTTCAAAACCCCCTAGAACTGTGGAATTCTTCCTTTCGCAGTCTAGGTCCGACCTTTCTTCGCTGAGTTCAAACAGCAGGAGGTTAAATGCATTTCAAAATGCTACCAGCAAGCTTGTTGCATACATGCAAACAGGCACTGAGCTCCCATAAATTTCTGAAGAACATGGTCAACCCATTTTGGGCCGCATCACGCACTCTTCCATCCTCTTCATCTTGCTCTCTAGCGTATTCGTTAGATATGAAGCGTAATGATGGCGATTACGGAAAACTTGCGAAATCGTGGCATTTCATGTAGCGCCTAGCGTCTCTAAGCCAGTTAGCGTAATAGCAATAATTCGACGAAGCAATGTGGTAGTGATAATGAACCTTCAACGAGGTTGCACCAAACTAACTTCACGAGGTCGAAATTTTCTCGCACCCAGCTGACATTCCAAGGAGTGCGAGAGGACGT
>NW_023595953.1:0-27957 GCF_011947565.3 Pollicipes pollicipes
TGGTCTGGCATAAGCTACAAACAACTTTTGGACAGCATTTCCACTCTGGTAATGAACATCATATAAAATAAGTCCCAGCATTCTAAGCACCTTGCTCCTACAGTCCCATATTGCTTTTCATCCTTTACATCCCTGGAAATGATGACCCTAAGTCCATTTTCTTCTCAATATGGTCTAACTCCTAGTCTTTCATCTTACAGTAATGCCCTCACTGTCAAAATTACCCAAAGGCATCACCTTACACAATCAACTGGCATCTGCCACAAAGAAGCCAGCTCCCTAGTTCCCACAACTCAAGTTGAGTTTAGTTCACTTGGCCATTTTTTACACTAATGACATGACACCAATGACATGAAAATAATGAAGGGATTCAATCTTTCTTAACAACTGGACATGTTGGCCATGTTGCTACATTGGACTCAAATATTCTCATGATGTTTTGAAGTTTCTCTCAGACACTCTCAAAATGGACTTCACTGGCATTATACAGTCAGCTAGAGGCCATGTCAATATATCACACAAGTGTGAACTACATGTCTGCACTGCATTCCAGGAAGCTGTAGTTAAATTATTAAGCAAATAATTATCCTTGTGATAATCATCTAGACATTTTTCTTTTTACACTTGGCAGGTCACCCCAAGCTTATCCCCTAGTTTCCTCATAGCTAGACTGCATGTTGTAAATGGTCATGGTTTTCTATGCCATGCTAGGCATGACATGGAAAAGATTCCATCTCCACCAAATTAAAACTTATGTGAGGTTTGTCATTGGCCTGGAAACTATCTGTGATTTTGACATCTGTTATGGACATTGCAATCTGATCCCTGTGTTCTTAAAGCCAAAGCCATTCCTCTCAGTTATTGTCCATCATTGGCTGCCAGCTTATTGCACTGAGCACTAAGTGCAGTGAATGCTTGTGAGCATTTCAAACTTCATGCAAGCAAATGTGTTCTGGATGGGTAGGTATAGGTATACATTGGTACCTGATATGAGAAAAAATTATTGTGCATCATTTGTTGTGTTTAAGGCTGAATATCTCATAAATATCATAAAACAGGTAGATTCATGCTCCTACCTTCAAATTTTAATAACTACGATAGCAACTCCCGAGCGCCGCACACCTCTACGCGCCGCGACTCCCCAGCGCCGTTTCCTGTTCTCGTTGCGTGGTTACAATATTTCTGCTTATCAAGAACTATAAAAAATGTATGGGGCCAAGGCAACAAAATAATGTTATTAAAAATGTTTCTTATTGCGTGTAGGTACATAAATGAAACAGGCCCAAATAGTCCAGAATGTAGTCTAAATAGCCTAAATTCACCTAACCTAACCTAACCTAACCTAACCTAACCTAACCTAACCTAACCTAACCTAACCTAACCTAACCTACCTAACCTAACCTAACCTAACCTAACCTAACCTAACTAACCTAACCTAAAGCCAACCTACCTAACCTACCTAAACTAACCTAACCTAACCTAACCTAACCTACCTAACCTAACCTACTAACCTAACCTAACCTAAACCTAACCCTAACCTACCTAACCTAACCTACCTAACCTAACCTAACCTAACCTAACTAACCTAACCTAAACCTAACCTAACCTAACCTACCTAACCTACCTAACCTAACCTAACCTAACCTAACCTAACCTAACCACCTAACCTAACCTAACCTAACCTAACCCTAACTAACCTAACCTAACCCAGCCAGCCCAGCCCAGCCCAGCCCAGCCCGCCCAGCCCAGCCCAGCCCAGCCCAGCCCAGCCCAGCCAGCCCCCAGCCCCCAGCCCAGCCCAGCCCAGCCCAGCCCAGCCCAGCCCAGCCCAGCCCGCCCAGCCCAGCCCAGCCCCACCCAGCCCAGCCCAGCCCAGCCCAGCCCAGCCCAGCCCAGCCCAGCCCAGCCCAGCCCAGCCAGCCAGCCCAGCCAGCCCAGCCCAGCCCAGCCCAGCCCGCCCAGCCCAGCCCCCAGCCCACCCAGCCCAGCCCAGCCCAGCCCAGCCCAGCCCAGCCCAGCCCAGCCCAGCCCAGCCCAGCCCAGCCCACCCAGCCCACCAGCCCAGCAGCCCAGCCTAGCCTAGCCTAACCTTACCTCCCCACCCTATCCCCTTCAACCCAGTGTCCCATTGGCATCCATTCCATGCCATATATATGCAACATATTAAGAAGTTTTGTTTAGCAGCCATATTCTCATTTTGCTTTCATTCCCAACCCAAGGATGTCATAGTTGCCCACCATGTTGACCAATCTACAAACAGTATGGAAGACTGCTTGGATATGCAAGAAACATATTTTATTGGATTCTTGTTACCTTGGTCCCATACATTTTTATGGTTCTTGATGCGCAGTAATGTTGTGATCACGCATAGCAATGGCATCAGGGCGCAGTTGCTGCGTTTTGCGGCACTCAGATGTTTGCTATCATAGTTAGTTAAGTTCCAGGGTAAGAGTTTAGATGACCTGTTTTATGATTAACTATGATATGTTCTGCTTTAAAACAATGATTGATATAAAACCTCCTTTTTAACATGTGGTAGCAATGTATACCCCCATGGATGGGCAGAAGGATGGATGTAAGAATTGTTCTGATGATTGCTGACATATTGTCTGCACAATAGGCTTCCAAACAGGCTGTGGATCAATGGCAAAAAAACCCTTGGATGCACCTGATTAGCTTGTCATTGTACACAAGCATTTGGACACTTAACATATCTGGTTAATGCAAGCCAATTTGTACACACAAAGTGTACCAATAAAGGTGAGTTGAAATTCCCCACAACCCAATGTGCACAATTAAAAATCCCACTTAAGCACTCTGTTTACTGCCTCTAAAACGTATGGCAAACTGCAGGTATTGCAGAACCATTCTTAACATTTCTAGCCATAACAATACAGACCACATTCCACACTTAGTCACATTATGTCTGGATTATGCTCCATATGTGCTACCGATTCCAGATGTTCAATAAACCCAGATTATGTAACACAGTGCATGCATGGAACCAAAAAACCTACAATTGAGCGAGGATTGCGAAACACTGCTGTCCTGTGATTCTGCCAGACCACCTCCATGGATGAACGTGAACAAAATCGCAAATTCGCATAGACCATGACGCGCCGTAAACGTACCTTATGGTATTTTTGTACCGCTCGCACCACGACCTACCTTTGAGTGCGTCAACAGATGACAGAAAGACTCGATTCACTGCTACGGCAGCAACTGACTTAAACTCTACCCAATTTTCCTGCCATCCGCTCCCTCAACGTTCTCCACACTCCACCCTGCAGATCTATTGGGAAATATTTCAGAGCCGCCTCGTGCAGAATCCAATAGTGCTGGTCATTTTCGATCGGAAAGTACTTCCTATCTTGCTTACCCTATAGAACATTAAAGTACTATATGGCCGACTTGTACGCTAAATATCCATAATTATATCGAATACAATATTTTTGAAGGACGTTTAAACAAAATTTTGTTTTTTAATATTGCCTTAAAGTTCGAAAAAATGCATTGCTGATGCATGTAAATAGTTAATCGTTCACATTGTCATTGTCGCACCATTCTTGCGTTACATCCTCCGCCCTTGGATCAGAGGCGGAGAAAGCTAAGTGGTTGGGTGTCGCAGTGACCAGGTGTGCTCCGCATCTAAACACGTAACCAAACTAAACATAATGCTGACCCTGGGTCAACGATTTAATTAAGGTGGCCAAGCTACGTTTGTCTGGCAATGTTCATTTCATTCATCTCAATCGATGGGAGAGATAAATGTCACGTAACGGCGCTTTGAACATACGCGCTCGCAAATCTTGCGAAAAACCTTGACGTCAGACGATGCAGTCTCCATAGGCAGCGAAGCGTCGGTTCGCTCGTCTACTACTGAGTGCCAACGGATGGGTGAATATGTTGACGCGTCTGTAAGAAATACTATGAACGCTTTATTGGACAACAAATCGAGAGCCCGGGACTGAGGTGCAAACGGGAAATGGGGAATCGACGGCGGTCCATTGGCCCGTTGACCCTCGCCCGGTACATGCTGGAGAACTGCGTTACTCCCAAGGCATTCATCACCCCCTCCACCTTCAACCAGTCACGAATGCGACATGACCCCCGCTGGGGACAGCGGGTGGCTCAGGTGTAAACTTATAGTCATCTTTGGGGGTTTATGCTACCCGCCCCTGTGAATGTTGAGCTGCCCCATGTCCAGAGGTTAGGCTAGACCCTCGCAATGCTAGGATGGACCCCCTAATATTTGACTGGGCCCATCGCTGTAATGTTTTTTAGAATTGGCCGAATGGGCACAATCTCAGATTGCCCGCAATGGGAAGGTGGCCGAATATTATGGGATCCTGAGCTTGTTGCCCAAATCTTGAAAACAAGCGGTTTGAGGCAAACCGACCCCCGCAATGTCCTTGGCATTCCCTCGCATCAACTGCCCCGCGTAGAATCCGTGTCCCCTGGTGTCGGAGGTCTGTGAGGAGGCAATTCTTCCGCAGAGCGGACGTTCAAGGTTATATGTTTTCTGTAACGACAGACAACTTGTTCGCTTCTAAAACGCCAGAGCATTGGCCAACCGCACCATATGTGAGGTAAAGCGCCCATCATGGAGGGTTTAATGTTTTAATGGTTTAATGTTTGGCTTATGATGGTTTAATGAATGGTTTAAGTCGCCACACTCCACTCAGTGCAGTGTGGTAGCGGAGCGTTTCTGCTGTAGTTCCGGTGCTGAAAGTGGCGGGAATCACGATATTGAACATCCAGGAAGTTTCTAATAAAGTAGGGCCTCGCATTTGCAGATGGGTACCGAGATGGATTAGAATGACCCACGCTTTATTCGTTATAAGGAGCAGAGTGAAACGACGCAATTTTAGAATTCCTGGCTCAGAGATTTATGGGTACAGGCAACCATTTACTATCATGGAGCTCCGCACTGCTCTCAAGAATGCAAAGAGTGTGGACCCCTGGCCCGGATTAAGTCCACAATGATATGATAAATCGCCTAAAAGGAGTCCTTAGAATGCTTTACTTGAACTTTTCGATTACACATGGTTGCATGAAGACTCCCCAGAGTCATGTCGAGAGGCCACCATATTCCCAATAGGGAAGCCGGGAAAGCGTTTATTCCGACCCACTACATTACCGTCCTATTTCGCTTACTTCAACCCTATGCAAAGCATTAGAAAAAGTGGCGAATCGTCGCCTCATGTGGTACCCTTAAAACTCACGGCTCTCTTTCCAAGGAGCAATGTCAATTTTGAAAGAACCGATGCATCGTTGACCCCTTATCGATCTTAGATACATCTATACGACATGCTTTTAAAGAAAGCGTCACATGTTAGCCATCTTCTTTGACAATGGGCGGGCTTATGATACCACCTGGCGTCATAGCCTCCTTAACAAAGTACACATGTGTGGACTTTGCGGTCACATGACATTTTTTATTGAAAACTTTTTACGTCGCCGATATTTCCACGTTCGAGTGGGTGGCATGCTGTTTGATCGCTACGAACAGGAGATGGTGTTCCCTAAGGGAGCGTCCTTAGCGCAATCCTGTTTGCGCTGATGACTGATGATATTGCTAGCTGTCTGCCAGTCACCATCAGTTGGGCACTCAGGCAGCTTTAGTTGTGCTTCATTCAGCTAACTGAGTGGAGTCTAAATAACAGTTTCAAATTTTTGACCACGAAAGCCAGGTGCATGCACTTCTGCTCACGGAATCGAGACTGTTAAGGCCTGGGGTTGTCCCGGATTATATTGCCACTATTTCAGGATGTCATGAAACCTGTTTCAGGGTCTCACATTTGATGCTCGGCTTACGTTTAACCAACACCTGAAGATGATGCGGGCTTGGTGTCTTATGTGCATAATCCTCATGAAAGCAATTTGTTGCATGATCTTTGGAGTCAATAGGTACACCCTGCTGAACCTGTACAGAGTTTTAGTTCGATCAGTCATCGACCGCGCTAGCCTTGCTCACGACAGTGCTACTTCATCTACGATGCAGATTTTGACACAATCCACCATGCGTGCGTTCGTATAGCCATTGGAGATAACCGTATGACCCGAACAAGAAACTTGCTGGTGGAAGCCAATGAACCACCTATGCCTCTTTGAAGATGACGACTTGCTCTAAATTATGCCATAAAGTTTTCGCAAGTTTCCGAATCACTTAGCCTTTGTGTCCATTTTCTATCCGACATCAATCCGTTCTTTCTTGAGGGAGCGGCTTGCTTCAACACGGCCCATGTGTTTGCAAGTCCGGCACTCGCTGGATGAGGCAAATGTTACGCTGGGCGATATTTCTCCGTACATCCTTTGGAACCCAGCCCCATGGCGACGTCCAAGTCCAAATTATGATTTAGAGCTTTGTCAGCATCATAAAAGTGGCATTTCCCCGCGATAGTTGCTAAGCTGTTGGTTGGAACGGATCGCACAATCCAAAAACTCATTACAAATATTTACAGATGGGCGCAGACTCGACAAGAAGTGGTTGCGTATTTGTTTTTGGTGATCACATCTTAGGTCTCTGCCTTCCTGCAGCACATGTCAGTTTTTACATCAGAAATGCTCATTAAGTTTAGCAGATCTTCAGTGCGCTACTTGTCCCTCAGGATGGGATGCAGTTATTTTGACTGACTCACTAAGTGCACTTCTATTATTGGACCCAACGTCGGTGTTGCGCGACCACTCCTCTCTGACACAATCAATCTGGGCGAAACCAGAACGGTCGAGCAACACTACCAGCCGAATCACATTTATGTGGATCCACAGTCACGTAGGGATATTGCGAAACGAGAAAGCGGACGCAGCGGTGAAAGCTGTGGCGTGTGAGAGAAGGCCGCCGGCAATTCATGTATCCGCTCGAGATCTGGAGTCGGTCATATCCAAGTACGTCCGCGATGCATGACAGAACATGCCTGAACAACATGACAACGTTTTCAAAGAAATTAAGCCCCAACTTGGTAATTGGGAATCTTCTTACCGCGGAAGCCGCTTCCAGGAAGTCGCCCTTTGAGGGCTTCAGTTGGGTCATACACATGCAACGCACTCGTTCTTTGAGACGCGTCAGGGTGTGCTACAATGTGACAGATGTGGGGACCGGTTGTCTGCGGAGCATGTCCTCGTCTGATGAAGGCGCCATGAAGCGGATAGGCGGTGATATTTTCCACCAGCGACCCTTCATCGGCTAATTGGTCGGAACCCATGGTGTGAAATCGGACATATACTCGCCTGTTAAGCATGCATTGGCTTTGACATTATTTGTGCCCAGCTCTCAGTGTAAGTGCACCGATGATACCGCCTCATGTTAGCCTACAGCACACTTATAGCGTGGCATTGCATCTACAGGTAATCGTCCTCGAGAGGGCGCAAAAAACGGCCCGATGCATTGACGCGTCCTAAAACATCAAATCACCACAAATCAAATCATTCATTTAGAAGGTAGTCTGGGCGTACATTTCGTCAACGCGATTTTCAGTGTGACAATAAAAGACAATAATTCGACAACAAATGACAACGCAGATTGGTCTTTATGGCATCGGGATGGAATCTGGCGGTGGAACTGGAAGAGTAAGGAAAGGATTTCCTTTTTTTCGTGTTGCTGTATCTGTTAATATGTCTAGAGGACAGCCTCAAAGTAATCAAAAGATACGCCCAGCATAATCTTTGGCCGGTGCGAATTAATTCTGAAAGGCATTCGAAAGCATCATTGCAGATGGTCACTCTTGCGCGCACGCCGCCTGCCGCACTGTGTTACTTGCTGTGGCCAACGCCCTTCGGTTCTACGGAAACTGCAAGCTAGGGATCATGACGCGTCAGTGATGATCCCTACGTCCATCCCGTGCCAGATGCCCAGGGTAGAATAGGTAGAATAGGTCTGCCGCATAATGAACGGGACCAATGTATGATGTATCCCTCTGAGGGTCCCTGTTTCGCTACAACTGCGGCTGCTGGGCACCCCGGGCTGGGACGGAGGGGCTTTTCAGGTCCTGACCAGAATATTTTACTTGTACAATTTCGAGGTCGGTTCTCTGAACGGAATTAGCGGCTAAAACAACACAAGCAATCAAGATTACGTCACTGTGTTACGAGCCTGTGGAACTGTATGAGCTAATCTGTTCCGAAATCAATCTGAAAGGCGCACAAGCTTTAGAAGAAAAAAAAACTCAAAGAAGACTTTGGAAAAACTATAGAAATCAACGGTCCGGATGCATTCTGCACGCTTCCGAGTTTATTTCGCAGAGCGTTCATGAGTACTATTTTCGCACGCGGTCGTTTTGACCCGCCCCTTGGCCCCATCATGATAGCTGCTGGCCGGCGACGCAAGGCCTCTGGAGGCTGCACCGCCGAGCGGCAGTTTCCTTTCTCCTAGGCCTGCTTAAGGCGCGCATGATGAAAACTTTAGTCCGTAACAGCCACTTAGTCACTTTTTGAGATACACGAGTCATTGTGCATGATTACTGTGTCTTCACCACAACAAAACTGCGGGTGCGTTTTATTATATGTGATGTGATACTGGCGTGACCACAGGAATACGCATGCAAAAGTTTTTGATTTACAAAAAGACGTTCTGTTCTTTTCTGCGGCGTATTTTTTTGGGCGGTGTAGTATACTTAAAGTTGCTCGGCTTTAATATGTGCAACTCATATCGCATATACATCGCTCGAGTCACCTTCCTTACCTATTTTTTCTCTCAAATATTAGCAATTCTTGCACCTATTCAAGATACTAAAGCCATGGAGCACAAAATATGATTTTTTTCATGGTAACGACACCAGAGCTTTTACACATTCCAAAGAGCCGGTTGTGTGTTTTACTACAATAAAGTGCATCACGTCAAGTCAGCAGATTTCGAAAGTTTTGATACTTTCTGGTTCCACCACCAATAATTTAATATTCGCGTAATGGCATGCCACTTGAGTGGCATCTCGACTCAGAAATCGTGTACAACCTTTTCTTCTACGTTTAATACCCACTCAGGTGAGGGGGGTCTATTTTACCCCCCACCCCTCCGAAAGTTTTTCCAGAATGATTCCCGAACGGCGCGGTGCAATTGTGCTAAGCTTTGCATAGCTGTAGAGAGTTAAATAGCGGATCTTCTGGCGGACAAAATTGGGTGTACTTTGGAAGTCCGCTGACTTATGGCAGGTTAACATCAGGCCGAAGGTCATTTCTAGGGAACTATTCAATGTTATGCGACAGCAGAGTGTTAGACGAAGCAATACATATATGAGGTAGTTTCTTCAATAATGCACCGATTCAAGTCAGAATTGCAACAAAGTCCATTCAGCTGGGGGGGAGGTATAAATGTCAGACTGTGGTCAAAAGCGACATGCTTTTTCACTCGAGAGCTCGTTTTATGGATAGTTTCTGGTGCTCGGTTTGCCTTTATTTATGACGGAAACTGTCACAGACGTGTTGCATGAACTTTTTAAAGGTCAGAGTAGGTCGCTGCTTCAGGAACATGCCGCCTAGCGTATTCCTGGGTGCTAATTTGAATGGCAAAATAGGAACCGGGGGTGTTTGGTTGCCTTGGCCTTCTTAAAGTCAAACAAACTCACTGGTCTTAATTAAACGGCCTTTGATCCCTTGTTTAGAACAAGTATCTACTTTCACGGTTGCTACATTATGAGGTCTGGGACACCTGAGACATCAGTCTGGAGTTAAAGTTTGTTTTACCTGATTTCATCCCACACTCATTTGACCTGGAACCTAAAATCCAGATACATGTCATTTCACATGTATGCAACCCGCCCTGCGAGTTCGGTGTATTTAGCTTCTTTTTTAGATCTCGGTGGGGTTAAACTGATGAGCCTGTAGCAACGCCAGCAATTGGTTGGAAAACGATGGACGTCGCGTTTTTCAAAACCGATCTGGAATGCAATATGCTCTCGCCTAAACCAAGCAAAATGGACTCATTAGAACAACACGAGCATAAAGCCAAATGTATGGCGACCAACGTGCAGCTAAACGATTTGCGTGTTTTGTCATATGTTGGTCACAATAGCCCAACATGTGTCCCAGTGCGAATTCGCGGATTTCGTCGACGCCGAAGGCTGCGCCCGTTCGCCGGTCTACCGCCAAATGTGTTTGGCTGCGGAGTCGCGTGTTTCTGCCGAGCGCCGAAGGTCGTCCACGCGGCGAACAGAATTGTGCGGGCAGGTAGCTGGGCACTCGAACCCGTGGTCGAAGCAACATAGGACTAAAACTATTCCTCTGGCACTGCAGCATACTGTCAAACTACCCACACACATAGGTTCTTGTGTGCAAGTGGCCATGCGCTGTCGAAGGCATGCGATCATTTGCCAGTTTCCTCGCGCCGTGTGATGTCAATAACAGTGCCACACAAGTGTCCCACTTTTGGAGCATGTTTTCAACACACAAAAAAATGTAGTGGACTATTCCCAAGGACTAGTAATAAAAGCACTGGGTTGTGCTACTACAGCACCGTCAATGAATAATAAGGTAGTCAATTTAAATTATCGTTGAGTCAAAATTGCGCCGTCAGCGCTTTGCAAAAGTCCTACGCTTCCTTCCTGCAGTTGCAATAACCGTCGTTATGACAACAACCATGCACACTTCTACCAGAGCGAGACAAATAACGTTTTTGATTGGTCTAGCGGACGGGAAGGAGCTGTTACCGGGAAGAGCACTGGTTGAAGTTTAAACTATAAGAGTAACACATGGTCACATGGACCATGTGATGCTCCCATCCTCACAGTCAAAGTGGACCTTGAAAAAAGACACTGTGGCAAGCGCCATAGGGAAAGAAATCAAAGCAATAGTATAACGTTATTTAAATTGGCGGGATAATAGTTTCGTGTTCGCATATCTTTTGGGCTAAACAGTGTGTTTAAAGCTTTGGTAACATTTAGTACCGAAACATTTTGACACATTAGCGTGTTGCAATCATCATACGCACGATGAAAAAAGCAAGGCAATTGTAACGTCTTACTTTAATAGTGGTGAACAGGTAGTCAATTAAGATTTTTGCGCGCAGGAGCGGCCACATCAAAATGTGATTATGGCCCGCTTTCGTGCTTAAGTCTTTTGGCGTAGTGTTCTTACATATATCTCTGTTTTGCCATGGTTTTTATTTGCATTGACTTTCGGTTACGGTGTTATTGTGAAGTTATTTGATTCTCATCATCACTGCCCATCATAACTAGTAGAACTACCCATATGCCCCTGTTATCAATCGCAAAACGTGAGTTGTGATCGAGGCATACTATCAACGGCCATGACTGGTTGTAAACCAGCTGCAGGCTCTCGGTGCGACCACTCATGATAACGTGCCCAGGTGTTTATATTCCATTGGTCATACTTTTACCTGGAAAACAATATGTACATTCAGGTAAAGGAATTCGTGCAACATTTTATGACGTCATACATACGTGGGTGAAGTTACCCGCCAAGTTCGAAGTTCTTCAAAGTTGTGGGCTGCACAAATCCGCGCGCGTCAAGCTCGAAAACAGGAGGATTTAAGGCCATAACAATTACGTTTATGTGGATTGCATGGCAATATCTTGAAAATGGTTATGTCGGTTCGAAACCCTATACCAACATGGAATAACTCCTTAAGCGCGTGCTCATGGGTGTGTCATCGAGGGGGTGAGTCTCTTGGAATCAGCTGAGACAAGGTTTTGCTTGGCACACGGATAAATGATAAACTTTCAGGTCTGTCGCACCACACCAATGTTGAAATTCGTGAGGCGAGAGCAGTTTTCTTTGATAGGCCAAGAAAACCGTATTCGATACTACCGCCAGCTAGTTTATGCTCTGGAATCATCCTCCAACAAACCCCAAATCTGCCACTTTGCACACTACTAGTAGTTGGTGGATTATGTATGAAATATATGTCATAAAGAGCACTAGTAAAACATTGCCAAACAGGTCTTAAGCTGACTTTTAACTAAAATAACATTATTTTTTGGTAAAACCCAAGTTGTGCAGTTATGAGAATGCTCCACCAGACCGGGTTAGGTCAAGTTTGCTATTGCTAACGCATCATTGTGAAGTTGATTTGCAATTTTTGTGCTTTTTGCGTGGGAGATATGGGTTCATTAGTTTAGTTTTGCTGGTACTGAAACATTTCTTTTGAACAATTACTTGCATAAGCTTACCGAAGGCTACACGGTCGCGCACAAAACATTTTGTGATAGACCACCCGGCTCTACTGTCCCACCACCAACTGCCGACTACAATAAAGCATTGAGCTAAATCAGGTGGCTGAGCGAATCGAAGAGGAATCTCACTAATGCCATCTTCAAGACCGCGACGATAGAAATCAGGCTACTGTAGACCAACGAAGAGATCACTGTTCATGATCTAAAATACGTGACAAAATTGACCGAGAGGAATTGATATCATCCCAACAGAGCTATCAGCAAGAAATCAAAGAGAGGAAGAGAGTGACACAACAACGGCGCCACCGCGAAATTCAACAAGCTTCTTGATGTCGCGAAATGCAAGTGCAAGCCTCCGTGCAGCTTTGCATGCCCAGTTGCCTCTGCAGGCACCGGAAGCTTACCCTGGGGTCATATGACCGGGATACGATTGTGACTAGGGAAGCTCGCGGGGTGCGGAGGATGGCCAGAAAACTCCAGGGGCGTCGTGGCTCGTTCGCCTTTGAGGCCGTGTCTACTGCTGGGCCTGAGTCGCCTTCCCCGCCGACTGCTGAGCCCGCGCCGCCTACTGAGCCAGCGCTGGGTGCTAGTGCTGACCCCGAGCCTGCTCTGGGACCAAGTGATCTCATCGCTGGCGAGTCAGCCGAGAGCACAGATGCTTACACGGTTCCGTACATGGTAGAAGGTGGCGACGCCGCCGACTGTTCGTTCCGGTTGAGACCACTGTCACTGTTGATTGTAACGTCAACGATCTGACTAACAACGCTCTGGCGGTTGACAGCTACGGTGGCTCGAACCGGGCCGCTGCTGCTATCATCAATGCCTTGCAACAAGACAGCAGAGACGGACTGGCTAATTATAAGCAAATATGGTAGATTCTGAGAAGATCTGCTGTGCAAGAGACAGAGCAAGAAAGGAGACAGCTCGTTAAAATTTTGAAGCAATCCATGAGTCGGGATTGACCATCCTCTGCTCCGACGGCAGCGAAGGCAGGGGCTACATGAGCCACACGGAGCCAGGCGAATGCCGTCGAAAAGCACGCGGTTGTCATCACTGAGCCATGCGGCCCCTACGTGATATCACTGGGCCAGGCAGCCGCTACATGACTCATTTTACGTCCGAGTTCGGCCGCGCTTTGCACTTGCTCAACGGGCTACATTCCATGAGCCCGCAGTGGGAAGGTCACATCAATGTGCTCGGTTGCGATGGCACGGCTGTCAACACCGAAGCGATAGGCGACGTGTTCCGACTGCTTGATATGGCCACCGAGTCACCCGTACATTGGGTCATCTGCCAGCTGCACGGCAACGAGCTGAACCTCCTCCATCTGCTGCTCAGCTTGGACGGCACGACCACGGGATCGAAATTTTTCTGGACCCATCGGCAAGACCTGTGCCGGAGAGGGCTGGGAAAGGGACGTTGTAGCATTCAAGCCTAGGTCGGGGCACGTGCCAAACCTGCCGGTCGACCTGATTCAGCGGCAGAGCACCAACCAGCAGCTGCTGTACCCTCTGGCCTCCAGCGTTCAAAACGGCTTTGTTCCAAACGTGGTAGCCCAACGGCGAATCGGACCATCGAACCATGTCAGGTAAATATGAAAACGCATTATCTTTGGATTAGTAGCAGCGTTTAAAGCTCATCAAGTATCAATGGATATTGCATATGCTCGCTGTTGACCATTTACTTATTATCGCACCTCGTATCGTAGTATGTCACATCATGTACGGGTTGCCTCATACCTACTAGCATATTTGTTTGCATGTATTCCGTCACATTTAAGGACTCTAGATATCGGCATAACTCCATGCACTAAAGAGGCACAATAATTTTTGTATGATTTAATGCTCAGTTAGTAGCGAGTTGTTCAAATACATTCACTTTTGTTTTCAGATGGTTGACACTGGCCGCTCGTCTGCTCCTAGTTCACACCTCTACCGAGACCTCCAGCAATGTTCTCAAGGACCTAGTCTAGTGCGTGGTCGGCCGCTATGTGTCGGTATGGCCCGCCATCCGGCAAAACAGCGGCTGTGACTTTGGCCTACGCAACTTGTTCCGGAGCATCGCGCTGCTCCTCGACCTGCCGCAGCACACATAGGCCACGGTGCAGCCAGTCCTCCAAATAGTGGGTACTGGGTCCGTCCGGAACAGCTGCTGCTGGATATGTGTAGGATGAGAACCACATGGTCCGCGAACAGGTGGTTCCGATCGTCGCGCCGCTCGTGAGCAGCAAACCGAGGGTCTTCTTCAGCCCAGGGTCTTCGTCATCTCAACGGTAAACTTCGAGGCCGTGAGGCACACCGAGCCCCTGGCACGGACCAGTCACACAGCTTCCATTGCGGGACCTCAGCGACTGCGTGCTGCGGAACAAAGTGCAAGCACCGCTGGTCATCCTACCCTATCTGGTTCACACTAGGAGTGCGACGCAGCGCCGCACCGCCGAGGACGTCTTCGGCTGGAGATGGAGCTGCGGCAATATTTGGAGCCCAACTGCAAAGGTATTTCTGCTACAGTGCGATCTCTTCAACACACGTTTTGGGTTTTCTTTCTGCGAACAATTACCGTTTGGACCGCTAGATCGAATACACAGGCTCGGCAAGGAGCAAGATGTGCATGGAGTAACCCTACCCCCCCCCCCCCCCCTCTCTACGTCCGTGGTACAGGCTGCAGAACTTGCTGTATGTATTAATTTGTACACAAGACAATGTCATATGCTGTACATAGTTTTGTTTTCATCACGTGAGTTGTTTAAGAGAGGTGAGAGTTTCAAGCAATGCTAGCCAGCATACTGTTACGACAGGTTCACACTCAACAGCACATAAAGTTTCCGCCAAATGACAATCAGTCGGGAAATGTTTAATCCGCATATTAGACCTCAGACCGGGCTATTCTTGTACGACGGATAAAGGAGCGCTCGGCAGTATCGTTTCTATACGCAAAGGCATTTTGTGTCGCTTGCCGCCCACGGCTTGGCGTTACCTGCGGCGGCAGACGCCGCCTAGCATAGGGTGGCTGCAACGCCGGGCGTCGGTTCGATCGACTCGCGCCTCACGAATTTAGGTTTTTGGGAAGAACTTTTGCTATGCCGTGTACTTTCGGACTCCTGCGCCAAGTAATTTCTTTGCCTCACTTGGCTTTGTTACTGATGACACACCTTATTGCTCATGCTTTCGCAATTATGGTTATAGGGCGGCCACCTTTTTGCACGCTTTTGCGCACAAGGCTTTCGTGAGGCACATGACAGTGAACAAAAACAGTGTTGTTCCGATACCACACCCACATTGCGCTTTCTTAGCATGGCACACGTGCGCGAGCTTCTGGCGCTGTCGTTTGGCCCGAACTAACCTGCCCATTAGCAACGCGTCCAAACCGACATTTTTGTTGTCGAGCGTTGAGTGGGTTTTTACAATAAAATGCACACCGGTAAATACCGTTCCTAAATACAGCGATTTTGGTATATGTACACCGGCGGTATGCAAAGACAGTGAGCTAGAATCGCCTTTAAAATAGGGTGGTAGTGAAAAATTACATCGCAAAAAGACCGTGCGGCGAGTGAAAAATTAAATTCACAAAAGATGGAACTTATGAGCTAGCGACTGATGCTTTAGCAAACAAGGACATCTATTTCAAGTTGGTATGGACGTATTATCATAAACCTGACAAAGCTTTTTGTTCTTTAACATCTTAGACTTTTAAAGTGAAGCAGAATACATTGAGGCATAGTAATTTCATTAGTGCAATGAGCACACAAATTATGCAATATCATTACTTTGATGCTGCACTTTGTACTTCCCTTCCACAGCATTTTTAACACAAAAGAAAGCAGAATAATTCAACAAAAAAATAGCAACAGAAAATTTTACAAGAAGAAACCACTGAAACCAAAAAAACCCTTGGAGTTTTAAACATCAGCCCATTTCCAAGCCTAACACAACAGACATATCTCTGGCTTCTGTTACGATGGGGTCAGGGAAAACAAACATTTTGTCAGTGTTTCTTACAAAATGCCAATGCGTATTTCCATGAAAGCAGCCTAACTATGCCTTACCTAAAGAGGTCTTACTTTATCTCATCCTGTCTAACCTATGTATTATCGGCTGCGCGTACACACCCTCCAAAACGGAGGGCGGCTAGGCACCGGGCTTATACACCCTCCAAAACGGAGGGTGGTCACGCACCGGGCTTATACACACTCCAAAAATCAAATTAATTGAAATAATTATAATAAATGATAATATATATGAAATCATTTTAATAACATATTGATATACAGCATACGAAAATATTTCAATTAATTGAAAATGTGTAATGTGTAAACATGATGTGTAATGTAATGTGTAAAATGTGTAAACATTAGTGAAAAGTTAGGTGCACACGACCCTTCCGGGCAATTTCTTAAAGAGCATTCCGTCCCAGCCCGGGGTGTCTACCAGCTGCCATTCTGGCGACATGGAGGCAGGTTCACCTGATGGGTTCGTCCGAAGGCCCTCACAGATGTACGTTCTACACTGGCGCTCTCCCTGGCGCGGAAGGCCCTTTGGCGGGTTCTGACCTGGGCATTTGACCCGGAATAGGCGCAAGAGCCCTTACTGGGGCAACAAGGTCTCTGATAACCGCAGGTGATCCAATATCTGGCACAGAGACCCATGTTTGGCCAACGGACCCTTGGCTAAAACGGTTTTACGGTTAACGGTAACGGTTAAAACGGTGGTAAAACTAAAACGGTAAAACGGTGAAGGGCCCCGCAAGGGTCCCGGGCCACCTCTGGCCGACTCGGGACACCGTCCATCACCCGACCCCTGTTGGACGCTTTGGGGGCCTGACCGTCAAAAGACCACTCATTGTTTTGGGGACTCCGACCAATGCAAATCGCGGGCCTCGGCCTCGTTCCTGCTAGAGAAATGGGGCCCCAGGGCTCAGAACAACACGGAGTCAACTATTCGGTGAAGTGGTCTCCGGCTGAACTAGGTGGACGCACTGTCCCAGAGGTCCACAATCGGCGAAAGAGGCATACTGGCTGACATTTGGTATCACAGTCACACGGACCAGGATGACCTGCAGCCTTTCAGCCCTTACAGCCATTCAGCCTCCCCATCAGCCCGTTTATCGTCAGTCTTGAAGGGCACATCGGTCCTTCTTCAGGCACCCTCGTATACTCCCTGAACAACTCGGGGGCCCTTGTCAACATCGGACCTCCGGTTAGGCGCTGTGTGCCCCTGGCCGACACAGGGGCCCCTCATCGGCTCGGGGTGCACTGACCAATGTAAATCGCGGGTCCTGACCTTGTCGCTGCTTGGGAAATGGGCTCCCAGACCCAGCCCAGGGCCCAATCGGTGCGACGGGCCCTCTGGCTGGCATTTGGAGGTCCGACCCGCACCCCCTCACTGACCTTTAGCCAGCCCTCCGGGTCTCATATCGGATTGACGGTGTTCCCATTTGAGATTTCGTCGTGGTCATCTTAATGGCACTTCGGGCTTAGGATCAGTAGCTTTTTCCCCACGACAGTCTGACGTCGTGCCCGGGGGGGGGGGGGGGCTATCTGATAACCTGCTCGGGCGCATTTGATCCTTCGGGGGGCCTATATTGAGCCTTGGACACGTGCTACTTAAATGGGGCCCTACGCACTTGCCGGGGAACCCATCTGTTCGCCGCTTCGGCCACATTTGATTGTTCGGGAGCCCTGTATATTGGGCTTTGGTGTTTGAATTTAGGGCCCTACACTCCTGTCTGAGTAGTCAGATAATCTGCTCGCGTATACTCCATCTTTCGGGAGCCCTCCGCAATGGGTTTTGAGTACTTCTTATTCGAACGAAGGGCCCTGCGCTCTTGTCGGGCTCCTTCTGATACGCTACTCGGACACATTATATCATTCTGGGGTCATTTAGTTAGGATCTTCAGTGCTTTCCATTCGAATGAAGGGCCTTACGCTCTTGTTGCGAGTCCTATTTATTAACCTGCTCGGGCACAGTCGATCATTCGGGGGCCCTCTATATTGGGTCTTGGGTGTTTCCTATTTGAATGGAGGGCCCTACGCTTTTGACCGGGCCCTATATGCTTACTTGCTCTGATACACTGGATCATTCGAGAGTCCTCTGCATTGGGTCTTGAATATTTCCTATTTGAATGGAGGCTCTTGCGCTCTTTTGGGAGGCTTATCTGTTAATCTGCTCGGGCACACTCGATCATTCGGGGGCCCTCTACATTGGACCTTGAATACTTCCTATTTGAATGGAGGGTCCCAAGCTCTTGACGGGGGGCCTATATGTTAACCTGTTCTGGCGCACTCGATCGTTCAGAGCCCTACACATTGAGTCGTGAGCATTTCTTAGTTGAATGGATGGCCTTATGTTCCTGCGGGCCCCGTTTATTCAGCTGCTCGGGCCGGTGACGAATGCAGAGGGTGGGGGGGGGGGGGGGGGGGGGAGGTGCAGGACCATGTCCCATGGGATTATGCCGAGGGAGCCTAAAGGCTCCGAAGCGGCTCGTAACTAGCCGGACGGACGCAGTTTCCTTACAACAAAAGCACAGCAAAATTGGATACCTACAGATGATCACGTTTGAGCCTACAGATGATCAAGAACCATTGCTAGCAAAAGTAAAGAGTTCATAAGTAACGAAGTTCACTCTTCGCTGATTGAGAGAGTGCTGCTTGGGGAAAATTTGGGGCCTCATTACGCTGTCTAGAAGCATTACGCTGTTGGCTGCCTGCCCCCTATATGTCCACTTGCTGCGTCAAAGTGATCGCTAAGGAGCTTTCCACGCTACCATTGATCTCTTCCCATGTTTTCGTAGGGCCCAATGTGCTGTTGGGACGCTATCTGCCTCCATGCTTGAGCCCTGCTGATTGATCCACGGATCCACGGATTCCTCCCATTCGCCCGAAGGGCTACATGCACTTTTTCCGGGGCCGCATATGCCAGAGTACACTCAGTTGCTCAGGGGTCCTTCATACAAATCTCAGGTACTTTCTACTTGCTTGAAGGGCCTTGTGCCGATGCTAGGGCTCTTGTGAGGTAGGACACGGAGACACTCGATGCTCAGGGGCCCCTTACTTTGATCGAGGGCCCTCTCCCTCTGGTCTCATTTGCGGCTGACTTTCCCCCTATCGAGACTCGTGTTGTTAACCTGCCCGTGCACTCTTGATTGCACAGGGGTATTAATTTATAGTCTTGAATAATTCCACTTTGCTCGGAGTGTCCTGTGCTATGACCGGGGCTTCATAGGTCAGCCTGACGAGGCACTAGCAACTGCTTAGGGGCCCACCACGTTGGTCTAGAGTTCATTTTGCCTACATGCCTCCGCCGTCGTGTGCGTCACTTCCACTGCCCATTCAGTGCGTCACACTCATTTAAATTTACGCTCAACCTTTACGGAATCTTCAATATCTCTGCAGGGTGTGGATTCCCTCCCCTAACATTAAAAACTGCGGTGCTCTCCGATATGCAGAACCTTTTCGATAATTCATTCCGCTTAGGAGTGAAGCGAGTTGGCAATCACCACGCCACGCCGTCAGACCATGAAACCACTCATTTAACAGCGGCCATCGTCGAGATTCGAACCCGGGCTTACCGCGAGCGGTCCTAGCACGCTAACCATTCATCCAATGGAGATGCGGGCCCGGCGGTTAAAAATTCGTGATTAGAACAGAAATGGTTCAGAGTGAGTTGATGGATTTCGTGATCATTTGATGTCTATCACGCATAGAACCATTGACCTATAAAAAACTTGTGTAGGTCAATGCATACAACCGACTTTTCGCACGAGATTCTACATTTTTGCTCTTTTCTCCCTCCAAGGCTGCCAATCCGCGTATGCCTGACACGTACAACCACCTGAAAGATTTTTGGAGGGCGCATAAGCCCGGTGCGTAACCGCCCTCTGTTTTGGAGGGTGTATAAGCCCGGCGCGTAACCGCCCTCCGCTTTGGAGGGTGTATACACACTGCCTTATATCTATATATGGCGTATCGGTCCGAGATTTTATGGTCATTGCGCTCAGGAGATTAAACTACAACTGTGTGCACAGCTTCAGGCCAATTTTGAGGAGTCCGCTGAATCCCGTATATGGACCTGGATCTGAATGTGAATGTGGTGGCAGCTTGGCGAACGGCTAAGTAGGTGATTATCGTTGTCCCAAATATAAATTATCCCATAAAATTGGCATGAACTTCAGTTACACTATTGTGGGAGTGACCAGAATGAAATATAAATCCTAAAATCTAAATTCGGCTAAGTCAAGTTTGGTCTAGATATGGTATCACATTATTAGACGATACAGCCGCAACTGTTCAATAGTGTTTTGTCTGTATTTGTCGCCTTGATTGGCGGTTGGGCGTGTGGTAGCCTTGAGTTCATTGAGTAGGTTAGCGTTGGTGTTGTATTGCCCTGCCTGATGTAAGGTGTGCGTTTTTCATTTCGTCGGGGTGACAGACGTAAGGTATAGAGGGATTTCGCCCTGCGCATTGCGAAGGTGGGCAGATAAATGCACGCCTTCATTGTTCATTTGCATTACTAAGACTATGATGCAGTTTTTCAGGCCGTCGGGTGTGGCGGTTTGCCATTGGGGGTTTGACTTAAACTTGGTGCAGAGAGTAGTATGGCACCATTGCACCTTTGAAATAAAGCTGGTGTCATGCTCAGTGGCAGACTGCCAAAAAAAACTTGTTACAACTGGCATTTCTGGCATAAGAGCAACATGACAGCAGTACTTGTGGTGCATACACACTCCCAGCATTCAGTGTTTGTTGCTCAGTCACCTATGTTCTGAATGTAAGCTCAGGCCGAAATACTCCTAGCACCCTTTCAAGGAAAAAATATGGAAATCCAGGGCAATATGGCACAACCTGAGTTTGGCACAGGTGTGTTCAGCCCTGTTCAGCAACCAATGTGCCATAGGTGTCCAATGAGCATTATAGGTGTCAAGTGCACTGGATGGATGTTTTGGCAAAATTTCAGCAGTGGCAGAACTTTCTTGTCAGGCAAATTCAATCTTGAGTTATGTATGTACATGCCAAAGGTATTATTCCATGAGGCCACTGGGTTACAGGACAGTGTCACAAGGCTATTGTTGAGATGCTTTTTAAGCTACAGGTTGATGCACTTTTATATGTAGCCTTTGGCCCTTGCTACAGCAGGTAATTGACAAGCAGTCATGCTTGCATGTTCTGTATTAGACCCACCATTTGCCACACTTAACCAGTAGTGCCTGCCAGCACCAGGATGCTGCATACATAATGATGGCTGTGAAAGAACTCAGTATTTGGTGGGTGTTTTGGTATGTGGGCGTAACATCCATAAATGTGTGCAATTCTGCCAACCATGGGCGAAAGGCCCTAAATTATGTTTTACTAATGGTTCATGGGCTTTTCTGGCTTTGGATGACACAATTGGCCTGAAGCTGATATTGACATTTTGTAGATATCTTCTTGTACACTGCACAGAAAAATACATTTTCCATTACTGAGTATCTGCATTACTGATAGTCTGAGCAATATTGCTGTTATTTTTTCCTTAAGAAGGACTAAATCCCACCTTTTCATTGGATGGATTTCCAGGATCAGAGTTTGCACTAAACATTGCATGTTTAAACTCAGACCCCACTATTTGATCAAAAATTTTAAGTTAACAGCAGAATTTGGTTGAACTTTGATGTGCCTCAATAATCTGCGTTATCTGTCCTGCCCCCTGACATCACCTGACATTAAGGGTGGATGCCACCACAGGCTCCAGATCATACCTGTCAAGGGAAAACAGCGAGCACCAAAGCAGCCTGAACCCTTACTGTCCCAGGTGGGTGGGTCAGAAGGCAGGCATTCTAACTGACTGGGCCATCAGGACAGACAAATAAAGTACCTGAATTTTTGGAAAGAATCATCCAGCATACCTGACCATCTTTCCGATCATGTCTGAAGATTCACCTAGAATTCAGAGGCCGTTTATATGGATCTACAGGCATGTTTTGTCCTTGCTAAGCATTATGCTATGAAAATGCATGAAAGGAAGCTGAATGCAATAGTTATGGTAGTCACAAATTTATGTGTTCTAACAACAAATGACAGTTGTTGCAGGTGGAGGGTGATGACCAGTTTCCAGAAGTGTGGAGATCATGCTCCAAGAGTTATGGGAACCAAACCATCACTGCATTCTGGTCAGACCATAATATCATGCGGAATACCATCTCTGGACCACATTATGGGTGAGTGTGGGGAATGAAGTTATTTCTTGGATAGATAATGGATTTTTTAAATGTTGGAATTATGATATGAAGAAGTAATACAAAGTTGCAAACAGCATTGAGCTTTGTTCTTCTTTCTAAGTGTATGATGCATGCAAATGCAACCAAAATTTGGGCATCCATCACATGAACATATGCTGTCAAGTGTCAACTTTGTATTTTGCTCAAAAAGTTCCAGTGTAAAAAATTGCTAGCCACCAGTAAATTTGTCACCAGTGAAAGAAATCAAGAGGCCATCTACACTGCTTTGTGTTTCCTACTTAGTGTCAAGACCAACAATCACTGTTTACTGTTCCCAGATGGAGGCATCCCACTGGGGTCCCTTGTGGTAATTGGTGAGTAAAAACGTGCCTGATGATTAAAGTTGTGGTCGAACAGGGCTAAGCCTCCTTAGGAAGTATGCCATGCGCCCATAGTGTTGGGATGGTTTTGTTTAGTGTTTCTTCTTACCTCATGCACCTTTGCTGCCTGTTGGAATGCCCTGACCTAACCCAATGCTGGGACTTGCTCAAAAGTCGGGCAGAAAGGGACCATGGCAGCAGAGGACATCCACGTTGTTTAGCCTTACAGAATCGTGCATATTATAGCTGGGCAGCTGCGCAAAACACTCCTACAGAGTTGTTTGATGCCATGCGGAGTCGAACGAGCCCGCCGCCGCGCCGCGTGCGTATCATGGCTGAGCAGCTGCGCAAAACACTCCTACAGAGTTGTTTGACGCCACACGGAGTCGAGCGAGCCCGCCGCCGCGCCGCGCCCGTCTGGCGGCGTCTGGCCACTCAGGACCTGTCTGTCCGGGCCGCAGAGGAGGATCGGTTCGGTGACTACGCCCGCCTCCTGCTCAGCTACTTCATGTCCGAGGGTGTGTGCAACCGGCACCCGCTGCTCGTCTCCAGCCTGGACGCCGACCCCAGGAGCATGGTGAGCTTCAGTCCCTGTTGCTCCGTCCGTCCCGCCGCTGAGAGCGAGCAGGGCATCACTTCTGTGGTTTGGTTCGTGTTCAGGTGTGCGGTGACGACGCAAGTATGTGGAAGCAGACTTAAATGATTGGTAGAATCAGGCCCCATCAATGCCACCAAAATTTGCGCAGCTCTTTTTCTGGGATTGACATAAAGAACGTTGAGGCTCAGTTGAGCGAGTGAGCAAGAATTGCGGGAAGTTTGAGGCGGCCTGTTTGTTTTTACTAGATAGCTGAGCATGCCATACAGTCTGGTCGCTGTTTTGTACAGGTCTCGTGTCCCGCCGCGTAGCCCCTGAGGTGCCTGACCCGCGCCGCACCTCACCGTCGTGTCCTCCCCCCCCCCCCCCCCCACACGGTGATCAGACGCTGGAGCTGCCGTCGCCGACGGACCCCACGGTGTCCGCCAGCCTGCCGTCCGCCAGCCCGGCCGACCAGAGGATGACCATCGCCTGGCGGTACCAGGGCCTGCCGCAGGGGGCACCACCCGCCGCCGGCAGGTGAGCCGGGGTCTTTGGGTCGGCCTCCGTCACCCTGCGCTCGGCCACACAGTGAACAATCAGCTGGAAGAGGCGCCAGCATAGCTGAGGCTTGCTGACTGTTGTCTTGCGCGTTTTATATCTCCTTTGATGAGCTCCCGCCGTGGGTGCTGAATTCGGGGGCTGCTGTATCCTTAATCTGAGTATATGCAGGAGTTTGGCGCTTTTGATTTCAGTTATTCATAACTGTTTGGAAGCCGTTCAGGTTAAGGCTCATAAGTCAGCGTTAGTCAAAAGGCTCAGATTTCGGGACTTGTCGAAACAAAACCGGGTGCTGAAAGCCGACCAAATCCTCCAATGTGTATAGGTGAATAACACTGGCAATCAATACCCTTCTCTGTTTTCTCATTTGTGTGACACGTGCGCACCTGTGACACCGCATCTCCGGCAGATTCGGCCAGCACTACGACCTGAGCCAGTTCATCGATCAGTCGGTTATCGAAGCCTCCGACATCACCACGTGTCCAGACCACGGCCCGCCGGCGGACGGTGAGGACGGGCCTGGACTTCGGACCACGGCCACGGCCACGGCCACGGCCACGTAGCTCTTGTGGAGTGCAAGGAGGAGATGGCCCGCTTATTGACCGATGGTGGATAGTGGCCATGCATGTGCGTGTTTATGATGATCTGTACTCCCGTCTCGTTATCGGCACACTGGGACCAGCGTGGCCGTAGCTGGCTGGTGCGCTCGGCCGCGACCTATCACCCCGCGCGCACAGACGGGACCACCAAGACCCGACACTCGCCCCGAAGCCGGGCCCTCTCACGTCTCCTCTGAAAGGACCCCCACCGACGCCGGACCCTGACCGCCCTGTGTCCGTACAGGACCACCGGAGCCGGACCTCCTGGCCTCTCTCCTGGCCGCCTGCGAGCGGCTCGCCCGCCAAGCGGGGGAGGCCGACGCCACCGTGCGGCGCGTGGCCGTACACGCTCGGCTCGCCGCTCTGGGAGGCGCCGCCGTCCCGCGTGGTGCGCGCCTGCCTGCTGCTGCGGCTGCTGCTGCGGAGCACGGCCGCCGTCGCCATGGTGACCGTGCCGACGCATCTCTGGACGGTACGGGTCCCCGCTGGACCGTAATGGGACTGTCTATGTGGTCATTAGAATATCTTTTGAAGCGTCGAAAAGCTTTACGAACGGCCATTCTCGGGATTCATTTTCACTCAGCTCTACCAGGTATTGCCGAGAGCGTACTCATGTCAAACTGCGGCCCGGTCCGACGAATGGAGGCCGGGCTGGGCTTGATTTATGTAACTGCCGTGCCCTGATCAGCAGCTCCCAGCGTGCCGTCCGTGTTACCTCCCACCGTTGTTTCAACGTATCCCGTCAGCAGAAAGAAGCTGGTGAATTTATTTCTTGTCGGGCGTCGTGTCGGTTGTCTGCAGAGCTATATCGTGCTTCTCTAGATGTGTCCGCGGTGGCCGTGTCCGTGCGCCGGGCGCCGTGCTGAGAATGTCTGCTGTGTCCGGCGCCGTGCTGGCCTCACGCCGTCTGTGTCCACCGCCGTGCTGACCTCCCGCCGTCTGTGTCCGCCGCCGCGCTGACCTCCCCCGTCTGTGTCCGCCGCCGCGCTGACCTCCCGCCGTCTGTGTCCGCCGCCGCGCTGACCTCCCGCCGTCTGTGTCCGCCGCGTGCTGACTTCCCGCCGTCTGTGTCCGCCGCCGTGCTGACCTCCCGCCGTCTGTGTCCGGCGCCGTACTGACCTCCCGCCGTCTGTGCAGGACGAGGCCAGCGTGAGCCGGCTCCGCCAGGCGGCCGACATCAGCCTCGGCCTGGAGTCGTTCCAGGGTACGCCGGCCGCCGCCAGCCCCGCCTACAGCGACTACCACGGACTGCTGCGGCTGCACCGGCTCAGCGCCCGCAACGTGCTGGCCGCCCGCTACCACCCGCGCTCCGCTGACCTCGCCTTCAAGGTCCGACGGAAAAAGTTCTCCGTCGAGGTGGGTGGTGGCTGCCCCTGCTGGGGCGCTACAGTGTGGCCGACTGGTGTGTTGGACTACAGTGTGGCCGAGGAGAGTCATGTTGGAGCACACTACCCGCTTGGCAATCTTCCCTGAAGGGATGCTGCAGCCGTGTGATGTTTTCAGTGATATGAGCCATCGACTACAGCAGCATGAAATCGGCGGTTGTCGTTTTGAAATAGTTTTGTAGCCTTATTTGGCGATGGTGGCTGCTCGGCGCTCTCTGGCCTCTACATGAGTTGCTCTCTCGCCTTTATATGAGCCGCTCTCTAGCCTCTGCATGAGACGCTCTTTGTCTCTATATCAGCGCTCTATGGTCTCCATACGAGCCGCTCTATTTTTAGCTTTCGTGAGATACCACTACCGTCGTACCAATTAGTTATAAAAATTTCCCAGGCGCGTATGCGGGTCCAGGCACACCATCTTGTGACGTTATTCATCTTTAAACACGAAAGATGCTGGTGGCATTCCGTGTTGTCTTGTATATGCCCTCGGCATTTTTCAGACATTACCACAGACTTAAATTCCCACAATCAAGTCACTGGGCCCAGCGTTAGTGCACGCAGTGTCACTCCTGCGTGCACAGTATCCCTGCGGACTAGGGTATATCAACATAGGGGAGGCATTTTTCAGCACGTAGATTGATGGTCAGGACGTGGGTGGCCTCTACACCACACTGGTGGCATTTGCACACCGTGTAATGCTTTTTCACGTGGTGGCATAATTGCCCCGCAACTTAGTAGATCTGGCTTGTTGCCACGGTGGCGTTTAGAGGGAGTGCTCCACATTTGTATGGGGGTTGCAACTGAAATCGTCATCTTGAAGATCAGTCGGTGCAGTTAGCAGCTATGCCTTTCTTGATACCTGAACCCCTTTAATTTCTAATGTGCCCGCCCGCAAAGATGCACAGACTGTTTTGGGGAGGCTTGTATCTGTACCAATATTTGCAAGGGAGCCTACTTCATCATATCTGATACTTGCTTTAATACTTGCAAATGTGGAACATTTTCTTTAAGGCGTCCGCGTTGCGCGACCGAATTCATCTGGTTAATATTTATGACACATGCTTCTTTCAAGTCTGTTATGTATTTTCAAGCTTCTACACAATCAATGTTTTCAAGTTGAAAGCTTTCTTTTTAGCACAATAGCTTTTAACCAGCATGCACTTGTGATGGCTTCGAATGGCATCTATTTTCGTATGGTCTGTGAACGAGCAAGCGGTATTGCAGCTTCTTGGTGACTGGGTGCCTTCGGTGTGCAGACCGGGTCCGAGCCGTCTCCAGAGGCTGGCCTTCTCAGGGGCTGTCCCACCTGCCTGACGACGGCCGCTGGCGTGCTTCGCAGACCTTGCACCTGCCTCCCGAGCTGTCCGAGACGGCGAGCCGGGCGCAGGAGGAGGGCCCCGGCCGGCCGGGCGCCGGCTGCCAGTCCGGCCGGCCCGGCGGACCGCTCGACTTCTGATCCGGCCTGCTGAGCTGTCCGAGGCGACGAGCCGGGCGCAGGAGGAGGGCCCGAGCGCCGGCTGCCAGTCCGGCCGGCCCGGCGGACCGCTCGACTTCTGATCCGCCTGCTGAGCTCCGCCAGGGACGGCCCCACCTCCAGGGTGCGTGCAGATCTCGTGATGTGCCCGGTCGCGTGGTTTGAGTGTGGAGGTCAATATATTTTTAAGTTGGAGCGGCTTGCTTTCATGGAGATCCTAGCATGGTATCTCGATTAAAAAAAAATCAACTATCGTTGGATTTGCCTTCACGTGGGGGACTATCATGCCACAGGTGTGTTCTCGCGGATCGATTCTGACAATTGTCAGCCGTAGGGCGGAATGTGACGCGGAACGGGGCAGGGGAGTTGCGCGCGCCGCACTGGTAATCGAACCGGGGCGCTGGATCGCCCTCGGGATGAGCACCTCGAAGTGGTGCACGATGTTGGCCAGGAACAGGAACTGCTCCGTTCTGCCAACGATTCCCCCATGCAGATCCTTTTTCCTGGAAAGGAGACGGCGCGGTTTCTGCTGCACGTGCGCACAATGCAGCAGGCGGCAGAAGTTTTAAGCATGTTAGTTTGGAGGAGCTCTGTGCTAGAATGCTGTTACGTAACATTTCACATTTCGGTATGGATTGCAATGGGCGGTCTGATGGTTGTCGCTCACTAAG
>NW_023595954.1:0-29460 GCF_011947565.3 Pollicipes pollicipes
TTTTTAGTTGAAATAACTGGGGTAAAAACAATTTTCAGTTTTGCAGTCAGCGGGCTTGTTTTGCTCTTCATTCCGTAAATGGTCATGCAATAGCAAACAGAGTACTTCCACCACTCGTTATGACACATAGTGTAGGACGAGGTGGACAAGGTACACTGCCTTGGATGCGAGCAATGGATGTTTCAGCACACTTCGTAATCAGTTGGTCAACGCGCCGTTGGGAGAGTAAGTTTCTATCGATCACAATAACCAGACCATTGAGTGCACTAGTTTCAGCTATATTCCAATTCGAACGGTATTTAGTGACATCACGGTCACATATTGCCTTTCGGGGACCAGCACATTCGGTTGTGACTAGCCAGGTTTTGGATGAGCTGTTGACCGGCCAGACGATTCAGGACGTCGTTCTATGAAGCGAAAGTGCGAAACACTAAAGACAAAAGCATCGAGTTGAATTCACTATTTTCTGGGCATAGGCTATACTAATAAAGCATTCAGTGGACAGCTCACTTGGATTTCATTTCGCTGACAGCCATGGCGTAAGGCAGGCCACATGTCAGGAACCTTACAAGGGATATTAATTTTTAATGCCAACAAATCCCCGCACTGGGCACGGGTGCAACGTGTTGCCGCGATTCTGCATCCCTGTGACACGTAATGATATTGAGAGTGTGGGCTCGATCATACACTCTGTCGACCAATCGGCAATATTGGTGTAGTTGTTGGTGTAAAAGTCTACGTAGCGAAATTGGTATGGCCACTCCTCGTCGCATTTTTCTACCCGCATAGAGCAGTGTAGTCACGATCCTTTACGGGACACCATTGAGAAGATCAGCGAACATGGCCAGAGCAATAGCTTCCGGGTGAACCCAGTAGCCATTACGTTGAATAGCTGGTTTGGTTCGACTCGTGGAGCTGACTCTCTGACTAGCGGAGCCGTTTTTACCATGCGCGTGGTGCATAACTTCAAAAGAGAGATATGTATTTCCCAAAGAAGAAAGAAAATTCGCAAGGGCGAAAGTAAGTAGTAACACTCACTGAAACGGCTTTCGGAAGCTTTTTTGAGAAAACTTTATCATTGAATGACAGGGCGTATGCCCCTAAGATGTACAGGGTACGCCGGAACACCATAAAGATAAACTTTTACCAACTACTACAGACATTTGTGATTTCATTCCTCAAGTCACACTTGCTTATGCTGGAGTAACCAAAACACATTTAATGGAGATGCCGTGGCTTGACCCCGGGGCTTCTCACATGCAAAGCGAGCGCTCTACCAGTGAGCTACATCCCCACATACACCGTTAGAGGAGTGACTCTCAGAAACCGGCTCATTTCAGCTGACACTTGATCGGCTCCCAAAATTTCATCTCGAAAGCTGGCTCCGGGTTCCGGAAATAGAAAGAACACAGCCACCAATGTTGAACATGAAGAACCAGGATCCGGCAACTGTACCGAAGAAATGGACAAAAACTAGGGTCCACTTTCACACCAAGCCAAGAGATCTGGCAAGAATCATGAGCCTGCCTGGAAAGTGTAGTATAGATATATAGTTAGTATAGATAGCACCGCTTTGAATGAACTTGACCTTGAAGTTGTTTCTTGATGCAACAAAGTAGACACCACAACGTAATAATGATATTCGTTTCATGCCATTCATTTGGTCAACTATAAACGAAAGGGTGCTGCGTTTTGTGTGGTCTTGACCTTCGTCCTCTACTTTGTAGCAGGTGTGACGACAGCAGACATTACGAGCATCACTTTCTTACCTATTTGTCGTATGCATTTGATAAAATGATAAATGCTAGCGTACCACGGTTTATATGATCTTTGACTTGTGACCTTATAATCTGTTTTTGCAGATGTGACGAAAGAGAAAATCACAAGCATCAATATGACACCTTTTGTTGCACTTAATTAACGAAGAAATGTCAAAATATTCAAGTTCTCGGACATCACAAAGATAAATATGATACCCATTTTATTGAAATTTTTATAACAAAGAAATTCCAGGGTGTCAAAGTTTTGATCCTTCATTGACCTGCATATGTCAAACTAAATGACATAGAGAATAGAAGATTGCATATTCGTGAGTAACTTATTGGTCGTGACGCGTGTTGGTCGTTTTTGGAAATCTGAACTCGACGCTGAACTCGAATACGAGTATGATGCTAACTGGACGGACATCTCAAAACGGTCCTTCCGCCACATGTCACGCCCGAACTTTGGATCGTAGCGACCCGCGGTCCATCCGAGCTTCCAACTAATTCAAAATGAGCGTCAAAAACCACCCGCTAATCAAAATAACCAACAAAAAGGCAGTTTTGGCGCTGACAAAGCTGACATTGGCTTTGCTTTGACCAGCCATAAGTCAGCGATCTTACAATGTACGTGTGATTTGTGTCATATTGAAACACCAAATATTTCAAAGACTACGGCTAAACAAAGCTTGACGCGGCTGCACCAAGCCGTTCGGAAGTTTTTGTTGAAAAACCCTGAGGGGAGAGGGGTCAAATTGTCCCGTCCGAGCGCGTGTTGACAGTACCTGCTGATACCTTGAATGTCGCTTACTCGGCACTAGAACTTTGAATTGACCATGGCGACAAACCAGGGGCTCAATGCCTCTCTTTCTTATACCAAGCACGGCTAACAACGTCCAGGTTGACTCCAACACGGACACGTTTCGTCGTCGTCGCATTTTTGTGTGTGTGTACTCATGGCGTGCGTCCCGTCCCACCATCGCGGTCCCGTCCCACCAGCGCCTGCGTGACGACCTACATTTTTCCATCTTCAGCCTTTGTGCGCATTAGGTGCGGGTGTAACGTGTGACCGCCAGTCTGCAGCTCAGTGACCCTCAGCAGTAAGACACCCAGACACAGTAGTGACACCCAGAGTTCAGTGAGAGTGCAGGGTTTAGCATGCACTCTGTTGACCAATCGACAGCATTTGTGTAGTTGTTGGTGTTAAGGTCTCGTAGGGAAATTGGTACAGCCACTCCTCGTCACATTTTTGTATCCACATTGAGCAGCGTAAGCCACGATCCCTCACAGAATACCAATGGCAAGATCAGCGAACATGGCCAGAGTAAGGGCCTTCGGGTGAACCCAGTATCCATTCCGTCGAATAGCTGGTTTGGCTACTCGTTCGATTCTGTGGAGCTTACCCTCTGGCTTGCGGAGATGTTTTCACCATAGACACTGCGACATGCATTTTAACATGCGTGACACATAACCTCAAACCAAACAGCAATTGCGGTGGCGGAAAAATATATTTCACAAGGGAGGAAGCACCCTGAACACACTCACTGGAAAACTTTCGGAAGCTTCAAAAAGGATATTTTGACACCGAATGACAGGATTATGCGCTCAAACTGTACGGAATGCGCCCAAAACATCTGAACTGTCTGCCTTTAGAAACTTCCCGCCGATAGGCAATCTTTATTCATGAAGTCGTATTTGGTCGTGTTTGAATACGCAAAAACAGTCAAATGGAGATGACGTGGTTAGAACCCGGAGTATTTCAATTGCGAAACGAGCGCAATACCGATCAGCTACATCATCAGTACCACTATGGAAAGGGCGACTCTCAAAAATCGACTATTTTAGTGGGCATGTACTCGGTTACCAAAATTTCTCTCGAAAACTGGCCCCCTGTTCCGGAAGGTGTAATTTGTCATGTGTAATGTTTATTGACATTGGTTAGTGTTCATGGCGTGGCTAAAAGTGAAGCACATGTAGCGTGTTGCATGAATTTGTTTTTGCGTGCTTTATCTCAACGTGAGTACATGCGAATGAGACTATAAAGTTTCGCTAAAGGTTCGGGGGGGACGATTGCCGCTATCTTTACCATGGTGTGGCGGCGACGATGACCTCTATGGTGTGCAAATAAAGGGCTAGTCTGTAAATAATGCGAAAACAGAACAAAACTCTGGTGTCAAAATAATTGCACACACACCTTCACCACACGTACACTTGCATAAAAAGGTGCAAGTGTTAGGTGTGCTTGCATACACCCCTGTACATTACAGGCGGGCTCGTGACTGTGACCGGATCTTTTGGCCCTGGTGTCAAACGCGATCCTAGCTCTGGTTCGTTTCCTGGGCAACACTACCGGGTCCTGGTTCTTCATGCTGGATGATGTCTGTCCTCTTCTTCTTTACAGAACCAGGAATCAGTTGTTGAGAATACATTTTGGGAACCGAGCAAATTTCTGCTAAAGTGAGTGGGTTTCTGAGGTCATCCCTCCCACTAACTGCGATGGGGATGTAGTCTGGTGTAGAGTGCTCGTTTTGCATGTGAGAAACCCGGATTCAAAACCCGGCATCTTCAAGTGGAATTTTGGTCATGCAAACATAAATAAATGCGAATTGATAAATGAAATTGAAATCATCTGTAGTCGGGTCCAAAGGCAGACAGTTGTGGAGCTTTGGTGCATTTCGTACATAGTAGGCGTGTTATCCTGTCATTCAACGCCAAGTGTTTTTTTCCAAAGCCTCCGAAAGCTTTTTCAGTGAGTATTTCAAAGCACTCGCTCACACCTTTGTGATGTTTCTTCGTCGCTGTATTGCTGTTTGGATTATTCCCCTAAGGTTTTGTTCGAACATAACTTCTGAACAGTGTGCAGCAGCCGCACTACACTTTGCATCGCTGTAACCAATTAGGCATCTAATCGATTGGTGGCAGGAATTACATGTACCTTGTAATGTCACCGACCTAACAAGGTAGGTCGGGTGATTACGCAGGTCACGACATGGCAGGTCAAAATCTCGCCATGGTTGTCAGCGAAGGGAAATCCAAATGAAACGTTAAATCTGATCAGACAACGGAGTGTTAGACGGCGCCAGACACCTCTGAGATGGTTTCTTTGACAACTAAAAATTATGTTAGGATTGTAACCAGACATGTGCCTGGTTCCTAATATTGGTTTCTGGTTCCCACTGGATCTTTCGACAAAGTAAAACCCTGGATCTTGGTTCCCATTGGCTCTTTCGACAAAACAAGGCCCTGGATCTTGGTTCTCACCAGTTATTTCAACAAAACAAGACCCTGGATCCTGGTTCTCACTGGTTCTTTCGACAAAACAAAACCCTAGACCCTGGTCTCCAATGGATCTTTCGACAAAGCATTATGTTGCATCCTGGTTCCCATTGGTTATTGTACAAAACAAAACCCTGGATCTTGGTTCCCACTGTTTCTTTCAACAACACAAGACCTGTATCTTGGTTCCCATTAGCTATCTTGTAAGCACTGGCTTCAGCTCCCAGTTTCCCTTGTTTTTCTGTCAATACAAGCTCCAGGTTCCCAAAAGCTCTTTGGCAAGCAACAAAAATACCAACATGCCATGAATACTTAACACCACGTCTCACAGTTCACACTAGTATTTTACCAACACTAGACTCCTGATGTCAGAATATGGAGTACTCTGACAGTTTTGGGGCCTTGGAAAAATTGGCCTAAAAAGGTACTCCTGCATAACCCAAATACTTTGCTCTAAAAAGGCAGATCAGTACATCACAGACAAGTCAAAATAAATGGCATGTCCTGACTTTTTGTAACAACAATACAGCTCGTCCAAAAGCCTGAGCACAAGGCTCAGGCAAGATATAGATTCATTGGTGCATGATAAAACAGTTATCAATGTGGGACTAAATTTGGTCTGCGGGTGGGCTGGGCATTTGTAAAAATTGTTGTTGGGCTTTAATGGTAATCTGTGATTTGGGATGGTTTTCTGGTAGTATATATATATAATATATATATATATGGTTTTCTGGTAGTATATATACATATATATTATATATATATATATTATATATATATATATATATATGTATATATATGGTGACTACGCAACCAAGCAACTTGCTTGCTTCTGGTAATCCATGTTATAAGTATCTATGGCTGAGCCAGAGCTGACTCACCTTCTTTAACTCCTTTGCTTGTTTATGCCAGGCCCTGGTTCCAGTAGCTTTGGACACAACCACAGACCCTGGTAACATCCACCCGGTTCCTTGTCCTCGCGGATTTTTTCAGGAAGAACACTTGCGACTCCTTTGTTTGTCAAATCTCCATACCATTAGTCCCATAAGTTCATTTGTCAGACACGCTCCTGCAGAATATGGTGGTAACTGGTAGATAGACAGAGGGAACATTCTACGCTATTAACACGATGCATATATTCCGTTAAAATCGGACGTAATTTCATGTCACCTCTCCCATACCGCAGATTTCGCACCTCACACGAACGGCACACTAGCAGTGCGTCGCCGTTCCACATTGCCATGGAAACCGCGCTAGCTGAGCTTTATCTTCGGAAAGACGCAGTCTTATCAGCTGATCAACGTTTGTTCCATATCGGTCTGGATGGCTCTATGTGTATATATGTGAATAAATATTTACATATATATATATATAATATATATATATATATATATATATATATATATATATATATGTATATATATATATATATATATATACATATATATAATATTATATATATCTTTATATATATCTTTATATATATGTATATATATATATATATATATATGTATATATATGTAAAGATATGGTTGCTTAATTTGTCTACCTCCCAGCCACCTCTGGAATGCCTAGAAGAATAAACAGAATAACATGGAATATCTAGAATATCTGGATTAGAAGGTATCTAGAAGGACCGTGCAAAATGCTAACATATTCTTGGGAAAATTCATCTGAAGTTCCATTCCCTTCTTTTCAGCTGCGTCTCAAGCTTTTCGGCATCTACTGCGCCCAAAGTGCTTTTTTATCACCAGAAGCTACATTTCAACACATACAAACCTTGCTTGGTCTGACATTGTTGTGGATGATTTAAATTGATTTTGACACCTTAGATGGTGTTTTTGTGTGGGCGACAGGAAGTCAGTAACATAGAACCGTTGTTACTCATTCCCACACTGAGTAACCTCACCACCGGCAGCCTAAGTTCATTGACGCCATAGTCCCTTTGGGTTTTAGATAAACGAAACATGTGACACTAGCTTCGCTATCTGCGGCCTTGATGAGTGACACGCGGTGGCGCGGCATTGGTGTACGGCGAGGTGTTGTTTATGGCTGCTGCATGAATTCATCGATAATCATTTTGTGCTATTCTCATGTAAACTGATATATATATATATATATATATATATATATATATAATATATATATATATATGTAATATATATATATACATATACATATATTATTCATTATTTCCGTGATATCCGCACGGAAGAGCGGGTCTGTCCTTTCAGGATAACATTAGGCAGCTAACAGCCCGGTTGCAGACCTAACAGGTCTGCAGATTATCACGGTTAGGTTAGGTATGATCACGGTAGGTAGGCACAGGTATGATGCAGACCTAGCAGGTCGGCATCATACCTGTGTCCTGACAAGTCATTGATGTGTTCATCTGAATTTGTAGTGTTAATAACATTGAAGAACAGCACATTTGTTTTATGGTGTATGAGGAACAGCTTGAGCAGATAACCAGCAATGTTCATAGACTTAATTTAATTAATTTACATTGAGAGCAGTGTATATTGCTGGGCCTGAAAAAGTGGGGAGTGTAAGCAGCAACTCCGTGAAGATATCCTGGTACGATTCTGGTTCTTACTGGCTCCTGAATATAATTTTAGAATGGATCTTGGTTCTTGCTGAAATTGAATCCCCATGTTAAGCCTGAGCTGGATCTTGGTTCTTGCTGGATCACTATGCATGTTCCAGGCTGGGTCTTGGTTCTTGCTAGATCCCTCAACATAATTCCAGGCTGGATCTTGGTTCTTTTTGGGTCCCTATGTCCGATCCAAGCTGGATCTTGGTTCTTGCTGGATCTTTCGCTTTTATGTTAAGCTGGATCTTGGTTCTTGTTGGATCTTTTGGCTTATTGTCAAGCTGGATCCTGGTTCTTGCTGGATCTTTCGACTTATTGTCGAGCTGGATCCTGGTTGTTGCTGGATCTTTCGACTTATTGCCAGACTGGTTCCTGGGTTCTTCCTGGTTTCGGAACCAGGGGCCATGAACCGGTTCCCGAGAAGAAATCTTGGGAACCAGGCACAAGTCTGATTGTGACTTATTCCTTTGACGTTTGGCCAAGCATGAGGGTCAGGTCTAAGTCAACACCAACTCATCTGTTTACTGCAGGCCCTGCTTGAGGAGTGTTTTTACGCTAATTTCGACTTTTTCACAGGGAGGTATAAAAAATGTCATTCCAACTTCAAATGGGTGAGTAGAGGTGACTGAACTGGAATGGCACTTTCAAACTTTGGTTTTTAAGAGCACACCGTGTGCCGTAATGCCTGACGCTTATTGAATAAAAAAAAATAATCCCGCGGGTTTTTCGTTACCGTGACCTTCTGAAGGCAGAGTAATGTCAACAACCAGGCGGGCTCATGATTCTTGTCGAATCTTTTGACTTGCGGTCAAACTGGATCCTAGTTCTCGGTTGTCTCCTCGGCACAGTTGCTCCTGACTGTTCGAGTTCAGTGATGGTGCCTGTGCTTTTACAATTACCGGAACGAGGAATCGATACTCGAGGAGAATTTTGAGAACCTAGCAAATGTCTGCTAAAATGAGTCGGTTTCTGAGAGTCATTTCCCTGGCGAACCACGTGGGGATGTAGCTCAGTGGTAGAGCGCTCGCTTTGCATGTGAGAAGCCCCGGCATCTCCAAAAGGTTCACTTTAGTTATCAAACACGAACAAGTGTTACTTGAATGGAGTTAAAGATAGCTGTGCCAGTTTCTAAAAGCAGATAGCCGTGGTGTTTCGACGTATTTCCCACTGCCAGACGATAATCCGCGCATAGTATTGGTGTGTACTCTCCCACGTAGTCAGCGTGGTATTTTATGGAGAATGTGTGTGAGCGTTGACTTGAGCAAGTTTAGGCGCCAAATGCTTCCAAATTCAGTAGTTTGACTTTGGATATTTTCAGCAGGTGGCAGAAATATACTTTAAAATATACTATATCAGTGATGACATGACAGAATCTTGACGTTATCTGTTTTTGCGTGCTTTTCCAGTGATAGCCAGGTCAGTACTAGTCACATGCTTTGCAGCCTAGACTCACTTCAGAGAATAAAAAGTATAAAATACCACATAACTTGACCTCTTTCCGGTCGAGGGAATGGTTCGCCTTAGCACCTCGCGACATACGTGATCAGTCTGCCGCGCCGTGTTTTAAATCGTCGTGCCATTTGAGATAGGTGGTTTGGAACACCGGCCACACGGTTGTGAACTGCGGTCTCACTGCAGGACCGTGTACACCAGCGCGTGAGTCGCTGTTGTTGTGCTGCCGTCTTGGCTATGCTCGTGTCGTGAGGGGCTCACTGGCTACAAAGCTGTACCTAATCGTCAGCTCCTGTGATACGCTGGTCGGCTCTTGGTGGTAAGAATTTACCACGGAGGGCCTCCCAGGCAGAAGCGTGGGAAAGCCCTGCAGGAGCCCCGATGCCCCCCCCCCCCCCCCCACCCCCCACCCGGTGCTCTCCAGCCCGGTGCTCTCCAAGCTCAGCTCGGCGCTCTGCACCCAGGTGCTCCCCAGCCCGGTGTTCTCCAGCCCGGCGCTCTCCAGCTCAGGTGCTTCCCAGCCCGGCGCTACCTAGCCCGGCGCACTCCAGCCGGCGCGCTGCACCCAGGTGTTCCCCAGCCCGGTGCTCTCCAGCCCGGCGCTCTCCAGCCCGGCGCTCCCCGGCCCGGCGCTCTCCGGCCCGGCGCTCTCCGGCCCGGCGCTCTCCGGCCCGGCGCTCTCCAGCCCGGCGCTCTGCACCCAGGTGCTCCCCAGCCCGGTGCTCTCCAGCCCGGCGCTCTCCGGCCGGCGCTCTCCGGCCCGGCTCTCTCCGGCCCGGCGCTCTCCAGCCCGGCGCTCTCCGCCCGGCGCTCTCCAGCCCGGCGCTCTGCACCCAGGTGCTCCCCAGCCCGGTGCTCTCCAGCCCGGCGCTCTCCGGCCCGGCGCACTCCAGCCCGGCACTTTGCACCCAGGTGCTCCCCAGCCCGGTGCTCTCCAGCCCGGCGCTCTCCAGCCCGGCGCTCTCCGGCCCGGGCTCTCCGGCCCGGCGCTCTCCAGCCTGGCGCTCTGAACACTCGCCGCTCCAGTGCCAAACGTGTGCCCACTCTAATGCCGGACACGCGGCCTGTGCTGAGCCAGACACCAGGCTCCTGCTGTACGCCCTGCCAAGCCAAGCCAAGCCCTCCTTCTCCTGTGCCGTACCCGGCCGCCTCTGTGGCGGACATTCGGCGGGCCCAATGATCGACACAGTGCCGCTCAAGTGGACGACTCATTGCCGCTGCGCTGAGGCACTGTTGCCGCACGCTCTGTTACGATACACATGATAATGACAAAGTGACGCTGACGCAACAATATGTCATGGCTTTCTTCTATGTTTTACGGGTTCGTGATAGGTGTGCTTTGAAACAGTGATATGCTGTACTTGAACATGCTCAAAATAAGTAAGCATGACAATGATATGGTGGTGTGGCATGTAAGCCGGCCAAATGCTACTAAAAGAGCTAGGGTTTTGTTCCATGTGTGGCGCTGAAACCAGGAAAGCTGCGAAGTCTTAAAGGGAAAGTTTCACATTTGAAGATCCTGAGATAAGCATCAGGCATGATGGGAAAAGCTTACTTGTAACTACTGGCTAACTTTCAAGATTCAAAAACCACACTAAATAGCAAAATTTCAAAGTTTGTAAAAATGCACTACAATACGTCATCGTTTGTTGGCGTCATGGAATGGTTTTCTGAAGACAGCAATACCTGGCAGCATCTGGCAGCCAGACCTAAAGAATACCTCCAAACGCACGGAGGCTGACGCCGGTGGGTCATTCTTGTCTCGGGCGCTGTGTCGGATGGCATGTGAGTGAATGGTTTGTTTATGGATTTTTTGTCCTGATACTGGCCGTTGGAAAAGCTTTGGTAGACTGTTTGACATATGCAACGTAGCGATCGCCAGGTTCTATGGTAGGTGATTAGTATCAAAGCACGATATGCTGTGAAACTGTCCTATAATGTCATGAGTCTCTTACCGAAACTTGCCAAGGACTGTTGAAAATGTCAGCACTACATTGTCGACCTATCCTTGCCTGCAGCGCAGTAGTCCTGGCATTGATTTCATTTGATGTGCACAGCAGTGACTTTCTTTATTTTTTGCAACTGGAAACACAAAGACAAGTTTGCTTGCAAAATTAATAGATCAGCAAAATTGTTATGAATGGATTGCCAAAGCATTTCTAATGCTTTGGTGAAGATGGCAAGGTTGAGCTATCAAGAATGTTTTTCTTCCTTAGGATTGTTTATGCAATTACTAGTTAACCCTGGGGTGGTGATATGGTCATCGTGACGCGACAACATTCTCGCTGGTGATAGTCCTTTGGCGTTGTTAAATCAGTTGTTACCAGTCTTTTATAAATGTTAAATTGTCATCTCCTAGGCTTGACGTAGAGTAGTCAGCCAATGCGGTACATTGTGTAATGGCACGAGTCAACGGCTTCATTGTGGCACTACTTCAGTGCTGTACTGTGGCATGGCATGAACAATGATGTGGTCTCTGTGCCGCAATCCCTGCTGCTTTCATAATAAATCCCATCATGAAAAGAGGGGTCAAGAGTGCGTTCTTGTAAAAACCTCTGCATCTGACATATGACTGGCCAAAAATACATGATGCAATATACAATTCACTTTCAGCAAAGCACACAACCAATAAGTGACATCACTTGGTCAGCCTATCTTGGGAATCCACAAAATGTAGGTGACAAAGATACAAACATGTCATCTGCTTCCACAGCCATGCAACTTTGTTTACACAACTACAGTCATTAGGCTGCTTCACTAAAAAATAACAGAAAATATTGCATGCAGTGATATGACACTGCAGGCCTGCCAATCTTGCACAAGGCTGGAGACATGACAAATGCATGCGGTTATGGTTGGATGGGTGGAATGCGAGGAAGTGATGACACTGCCTGTGCACATAAGGTTCATGATAAAAATACTTTTAAAGGGAATGCTCCAAATTTGCATGGCGTTTTTAACTGAAATAGCCATCTTGACCTTTTGATACGGTTTACGGTCACGCCATTTTTAAGACCCAAAACGATTTGGCTCCTGAGCTACACGACCGCAAAGTGTCAAAATCCTTATAGTTCCCCTATTTCAAAATCGTCTTCTGATTAATGACGCCATAGAAGCGTCATTATATACCCGTTGAATGATTGGCTGTTGTTTGTTTATGTTTTGTTCATGATAAAAAAACGTGTGGTGGCTGATCCATTCGCAAAGGCGATGCTGCTGCACATGTGTTACAATACGCGAAAGGTGATTGGCTTTATTAAGATTGTACTGCTGAATGCGTATCGCGAACATAAGCGTGAGGAATTTCGAGTTGTGCGGCATTTGTCGACGGGGCATTTTCCCCATCCCCAGGCAGTGTCCTGTTTACATCGGTGGGGGTGCAGAGCATGGGGTGATCTGTGTGCGGTGATCGCAGGGCCAAAAGAAAGTGATTTGACTGTGTTCGCGTAAGTACCATTCTGTTAAAAACACTTCACGCCGAATACGTCTGGCGTATCACTGACATCTCAGCAAAAGGGTTCAGGGTATGCACGTCTCAATATGGCATGCAGTCACGAGAATTGTGTTCGGTCGCTTTACATTGTTGTCAGTTTGAGGAATGAGTATGCAATCACGGGCGTGTTCGGCCAAGGGAAAATTATTTAACGAATAGTAATCTCTTCGATAATCATCCATGGAGATTTTCCATCTACACTCGACTGGTCCGGAAATTGTCCCCCAGATTAGTCTCCCATACGCCATCCACAGCCAACGGTCATAGCTATGCATGGCGAAAACAGATTCTCCGTCTTGAACATGCTCTGAAAATTCTCCGGGGTTCTCCGTCGCTACGGAAAATTATCGAACAATTTTCCGCGACAGCACTGGCGAAAGCCATTCCGAAAAAAATGTTCAATATTCCGGATAATTTTACAAGAGTATCTGCCGGCCGGATGCGCCCCCCGCAAAAATGGCAACATGCCTTCAAACACGCCGGCAAAAATGCCTTCGAAAATAAAACAAAGTCTTTAAAAAGCAGATGCACGCGGCAGCTGAATATTGGGTGCAAGTGCTAGGAGTTGGTCTTACGGTTGCCACCAATTTCGGAAATAAATTTGTTTATGTACTTTACTGCTACTAAAAAACACAAAATATTAATTTGAGAGTAATTGACTGGGGCCAAGTGTGGCATGTTGGTGGAGGACATTGCATGGCACATTGGCAAGTAGCTTTTTATACCATTTTTGGGCAAGTTCATATACTTTTACTTGTTTCCATCACAAGGTTATGGGCACCACGTGACCAATGTAGTTGGGGCGCCCTTGAGCCCAAATCATCATCATCGTCATTGCACTTGTTTCCATCTGCTACCTATCTCACTACCGTCATGGAGCTACAGCTTGGCTATTTGATGTAACCACTTCATAAACAGATGACTCGCATAAACTTGCATAAACTTGCATGAACGATGTGAATTTTGTCAGTGAGGCCAGGATCAGGGATATCAGTCAAAAATTATTCCATTGTTCCAGATTATAGGAATCATCAGTGTACTCAACTCATCACTGAACTCTAGGTGCTGTAATCAGATTTGCACTGGGCTGAGCTCCGAAGTGTCATATTCTGGCAACGACATTGTTTGGGTATTGCCATGCTGCTGCCACTATTTTAAAACACTAAATTTGCTTACATTAACTACATTTGGTGACAGCTATGCATCATGCTCACAGCTTGCAAAGTTCATGGGTGCATGGCCTCAGCTTGTATTACATATTTTTGGGATCACGAATATTTCAAAATGTGTCAGACATTTTTGGCAACCCAGATGTATTCCTGATGAATCGCCACCTAGCACAATGATTGACGCACACCCCGTTTGCAGATATTTTCAATTTGCATTACTCATTTGAAGTAGATGTCCGTTGTATTGTATAGTAATCCTATTTCCCATTTGCTGTGATCCTTTCAGATTCCCAGCTTAACAAGGTCACCAACAGGAATGGCTTCATGCATGTGGTATCCGTGTTGTCAAGCTGGAGCATTGAGTGTGCCAGGCACATTTTCCATCAGGTGCCTTTTCCAGCCTGGTAGCCAAAAGGAATAGGCTTAGAGCCAATGCTGTGCCCTCTCTGCAGGTTTGTGAATGCCTAGATTTTCTGTATTTATTTTTGTTAGACACTTCATATTTAGCCTTGGCATTCAGGCTTGAACTTATTCAACATTAGAACACACATGGCATTTCTGTGATCACTTTTTGTCTCATTCATTTCCATGTCTGCTTTCAGTCATTATTCATTCATGCATTTCAGTGTGCTGCTGTCATTTCTGACATCAACATTTATATGATGCAAGTAAAATACTGTTTTGTGTTGTACCTGGCGCACATGTCACAGCGTTGCCCTATAACCTGTACATTGTGTGACAGGTCTGTTCATTGTTTATTTTTATGATAATGATTGTTGATGTCCTGAATTGTTTTCAGCACAGGGAAGGTGTTCCAGGCACCCCTGTGCTTCCTGTGTCTACACCATCTCGAAGACCAGAATCTGGGTCAGAGTGTGTGCTTTTGGGATTGGATTTTAAATGTTAGGTTACTTTTTGAACAAGAAGATTGAAATTTGTTTTACAAAAATTATACTACAAACTGCATTAGGTAATGACATAAAGATGATTAAATTTGCAATGAGTGATTGCAAATTGTGTGATTTGCAAATTGGCATTGTCTTATAATGATAATATCGTGCCAAACACAAGGAACTTAGACTACGGGGACTTGAAGGCCTACATGAAACACCTAGATGACTAAAGGGACTAGCAGCCTGAAATCTGTTTAATTAGTTAAATTGCACTTTTCATGTAGTATTGTATGGGCAACGCTGTATAAAACATTAATGCAGCTTGTTTTCTCCTATGCTCTAAAGCGAGAGCAGAGTTACCAATAAGTCCACACCTTAGTTGTTGCAGTCATCGTCATAGGTATTGACTCCACATCTGCAGTCTATTACAATTTCCATTTCACACTGTGTTATGTTCCAGACGATCGGCAAAAAGCAAGAAGCTGGTGGTATCCAGCAGCACGTACATGATCCTGCGATGTGCGATGCGAAAGGCCGGCCTACCAACAGTCAAGCGTACCATCCTGCATCTTGCTAAAGGGTGACCATTGGTTTGTTCAAGCAGCAGAGTGCTATTAAGACTACACAACCTTGTACCGTGCAGTGTGCACACAGCTTCGGGAGCACTGCTTGTATGTACTGCACTTGGCTATGATTGTTTTACAACGGTGCCTAAGCCTATAAGAAAAAAATTATCATCCATTTTTCTATGCGAATTTTCCCGTATCTCAAAGATCTTTACAGTACGATGCGACTTGTTCAAAACATGCTGCACCTTACTACCTTGCTAGTGTGAGTTAAATGAGACGTCAGGAATTGATTCCGAGCCTGTGAATGGCGTTTGCCATCTGCATGATTGTCGTGATTGCAAAATGAATTCGCAGCTTTCAGTCATGTTCATCCTGTGTTTCTCCTGTTTCACGTTTTTAAGCAGTGCTTCATTTCACTACAGGTACCTGTGGGAACCTGGTGGTGGCGATGGCGATAGGGGGCACGCCGGCGCCACCGGCGGCTGTCCTCGGGCGCTGGGCGCGGACTGAGGGCGGCCGCACGGCGCCAACGTCGGCTGGCCCTGTGCGCTGGGCGCGGACTGAGAGCGGCCGCGTAACGCCACTGGCGGCTGCCCTCGGGCGCTGGGCGCGGACGGGGGGCGGCCGCGCGGCGCCAACGTCGGCTGGCCCTGTGCGCTGGGCGCGGACTGAGAGCGGCCGCGTGGCGCCACCGGCGGCTACCTTAGGGCGCTGGGCGCGGACGGGTGGGAGACGGGTATGTTTTTTTTTTGTTTAGGATTATTTATGCAACCACTAGTGAACCCCAATATAACCGTTATGATGCAACAACATTCTCACTGTTGATAGTTATCTGGCGTTGTTAAATCAGCTGTTGCTAGTCATTCATAAATTATAAGCTGCTATCTCATAGGCTTTACATAGAGCAGTTAATTTACAGTCACAGTGATACATTGTGTAATGGCACGGGTCGACAGTGCCATTGTGGCACTAGCTCAGTGCCGTACTGTGGCATGGCATAATGAACAACGTTATGGTTTTTGTGCTACAATCCCTGCTGCTTTCATAATAAATTTAATCATGAAAAGATGGGCCAAGCATGCATTCTTGCATTAACTCCGCATCTGACATGTGACTGACCAAAAACACATGGCACAATATTCAAATCACTTTCAGCAAGCACACAACCAATAAGTGACACACTTGCTCAGCTTGTTTTGGAAATCTACAAAACATGGCTGACAAAGATGCAAACATGTCTTTGGCTTTCACAGCCATGCAACATGGTACAGTTGTTAGGCTGCTTCACTCGAAAATGTTGCTCATGCAAGTAATAACAAATTTATAGCAAGAAAATATTATAAGATGTGATATGACGCTGCAAACCTGCTGACCCTGCACAATTCTGGAGACATGAAAAGTGTTTGCATTTAAGGTTAAATCAGCGAAATGCATTGGTGAAGCTGCTGGTGCTAAGATATTTTTAAGTGCTATCCGAGAAACCAACGGCAATACTTTTCCACTTTTCTCAGCACCCAGCATTTCACAAGTTGCAGTGACTATGACGTTGGCAACTCACAAACAATGCTTGCCTGCATACAAAATTCAGGATTCTTAAGGGAAAGACAACTTTGCAAAGCTGCATCATGCGAGCTTATACCAAGCGTGTGCATTAATGAGCCGCGCAAACCAGCCTCTACTGCCAAAATAAATTGCTGATATACTGGCATGCAATTCATAAATAGCATGCTGTATTGCTTCAAAGGGTTCAAAATGTTGGCAAGATCATAACGAATTAGCGGATTGCCTTTGTACATCCTTGTAACATAGGTGCTAGTGTTTCTTTCAGCTTACAAGCATCATTACCCTGTCCTGCTCGAACACAAACATAAATACAGAGGCAGGTTTTGATATATCACATTTCATTGGGAGCCACTAGACTTAAAAAAGACCAAAACAATGTTCTCTCTCAGAAGTACAAGTCTCGCAGGCACACTCCCCATCACCTCAATATCAATACAAGCCACTGGCACGCATCACCAGTGATCACACTCATTTCAAGCCCCTGATTCACATTCTTGTAAAATAATTGTGATTCCACACTTGCACAGCTCGCGGGACTATCAAATTGCAGGTTTTGTCACAATTTCCGCACAGGTTTCCGGTCATAACACCGCATTCCGCCGCGAGCTCCCTTCGTAAGTCCCAACGCGGGTTCATGGTAGTGCAGCTTAGGAGGTTGTACATGAAAGACACAATTTTTTGTTAACGATTTGAATTCGTGGTGCAAGATGTGTTGACTACTTAGCAATATATATATATATATATATATATATATATATATATATATATATATATATATATATACACATATGTACTCAATGCAATGCTTCCCTAATGTTATTATGCCTAGCTAAACCATAGACCCGCGCAATATTTGTTTGTTCCGGTGCACATGGCGCCAACCCAGCTGTCTAAGAAATTCGTGAGTAGAAGAAGAAAAAGTGCTAGCAGGAGAAAAAGACATTTACAGTTGCGCCTTCTTCTTCAAACATTTGGGAGAGCGTCCTTTTTTCGGCGCCGTATTTTTGCAGACAGTGACGTTCTTTGTTATAACTGTGGCCCATGGCCTAGATATTAGGATAGCCTAGATATTAGTTGACGACGATTGCCGCACAACCCAAAATTGCTCGCGCTTACGTTTGCGATACGCATTCAGCAGCAAAATCTTACTAAGAGCCAATCACCTTCCGCGGATTGTATCATATGGGCCACATCGTCGCTTTTGCGAATGCATCAGCGGCCATGCTGTTTTTGACCATAAACAGAAAACAGCCTGTAATATCACAGCGATCGTATGACGTTTCTTTGATATCATCAATGCGGAGGTGGCTTTGAAATAGTCCCTCATTAAAGCTTGTGGCACATTTGCGGGCGTGTAACTCGGAAACCAGAGGGCTTCGGATCTTAAAAAGGGCATGGCCTTGAAGTGCATCAAAAGGTCCTCAAGATGGCTATTTCAGCTAAAAACCCCTATATAAAGGTGGAGCATTCCCTTTAAGCAGGGTGGTCACGCAACGGTCATACGATGGTCAGCGCCCAATTAAAAAATATGAACAACCGCTTTACGCACTGTTCGTTACGCGAACACTGACCTGTTCCATGTGAGCCAGACTATTTGATAAATAATACGGGGTTGGATTTATGGTTGTTAGTTCTAGATTATTACGTAAATATATTTCAAAATGCGAACTATTAAGATAAGAAAGATACAACATTTCAACTATGAAAAACACTGACCACTTTTTTCATAGCATGCCATGGATGTAATATGCAGTAACAGGAATTCCCAAATTAAGTTCATGTAGCATGCCACTTTAAGAAGAGTGTACAGGGTGAAAGCAAAGCGGTGGAGTCGTTTTTTATGGACGGATTAAACCACCATGTGATGTTAGCCACTGCTAACTAATCTGATCCGGGTGATGTAGGGCGTTGCTAGGTCTGTTTCATAGGGGGCGTTGCTAGGTCTGTTTCAGCCCTTTGACCATTGTCCTATGATTTGTATATACCTGTTGTGTGTGCTTTTTCCTACTGCACCTGTGTAACCTGAAACCGTAATAGCCACCACGTGGATGGTTTTGCAATAAACTAATCCGATTTTTTAGCGAAATGCCAGCGACATGACCGTGCAGAAAAGGTTACAACTTATGTACAATCAGAAAATTATGAAGGTCAGAAACTTCAAATTTTTACGCAAATTTTTACGCCACGTGGGAAAACTATGTAAATTCAGCCATTCAAAAGTTCATTGCCGTACGTAACACTGTTCAGAAGTAATGCAACACAACGAGGTTCAAACCATCGCCCTGACTCGCCAAGGCGGACTGGTGAGGGGGGTCGATGCGGGGCCCGTGCCACTTCCAAAGCAGCTTAGCGGAAGACCCCAGTGAACTGGTATTAACACGACCTGGGGATCGGTAATGCATTTTATGTCGTTGGGTTGATAATAGACTTCATTATGCCAAATCAAATGTCAAATTTCCCGAAAACCACACTTTTCAGCTTTACAACCCAATACGCATGAGACCGTGCCTTGCAGCAACGCAAAACCTCTTCAGGCTTGTCCTTGTTCCATGCTAAGTACAATGGTAAATAGTTGTACGTGTTTTGAGCATATGTTTACGATATATGGTTTCGTTAATGTCAATGTTGGCCCGCCGTGCGTTCTCCTTTTGTGTGTAGGCAGGGACGTAGCCAGAGGCTTGCCGAGGGGAACACGGGGTTGGCAAAATCCACTCTTATGGTGATCCCTAAAAGATCCCTGGATATAGCTTACTTGTTAACAAAGACACTGTTTACCTTGTTGTATTTTTATGTTTACATTGCAACCAGACCATAAGCCAGAAGCTACGGTGAGATCAATTATATTTGTATGCTAAAGTCAATAAAGTTCAGAAATTAGGCGTTGAACATCCGCATGGTGCAAATCGCACGCACTCTTGATTTGCACTGGTTTAGTGCAGTCTTTTTAAACAGATAAAATTAAAATCCTTGTTAAAGTTTTTATTTGGGTTCTACACACATTAAGGACATCTGAAAGACAGGTTAGATCGATATGATTGATCCAAATTTGAAAATGAAAATCTTATTGTGGATCGAGTGGCCAACAATGTGCATCAACAAGGCCAAGCCACGTCCATCTGGAGATATTCACCGCCGAGTCAGAATCGGTATGTGAGATAATTTATGTAACATGTTTTTTAACATGCGCGCTCGCAAATCTTAACAAAATCTCGACACCAGGCGTTGCAGTCTCCATGGCCTGTGGAGCGTCAGCTCGGCGGCTAACGTTTCGCCGTGGTCCACTGGTGGACGAAACATGATGGTGATTCCGAAAAGATTATTTTTAAAGACTTGAATTGATAAGTAATACATTTGATGTGACGTAATTTTGAGCATGCGCACTCGGAAATCTTAGAAACAAAAACCTCGGCTCAAGGCGTTGCAGTTTCCGTAGGCCTGACAGCGTCGGCTCAGCAGCTAATACTGAGCCGTGGCGATAATACTGACGAAAATGATGACGCTTCTGAAAGAAGTATCTTTTGCTTCATGGCATAAGATCTTACATTTAGAAGGCAGTCTGGGCGCATATTTCGTGTGTGCGATTTTTAGACTGATGTTAAGAACGGATTGGCCCTAAAGGCACCGGGAAGTGGGGCTGGAACCTGGTGGTTGAACTGGAAGAGTAAAGGTAGAATCTCTATTTTTCGTGTTTCTGTGACTGTCAATCTGTCCAGAAAACAGATAACACGGCACCCACCGTCTGGTGGCGCTTGCAGTGGCCGAAGCCTTTCGGTTTTACAGAAGCTGCAGCCCAGATAATTGTTGTCCTGGCTCTCGAGGCTACGGGCGGGCGTGCTCAAACCTCTTGATGTAATTTGTTCCACTAATTCATTCTAAAAAATAGACGTGTTCAGGAAAGCATGGGATGGCCTTGTTCGTTTTTAAGCTGATTTCGATCCACTCTACTCAACCATACTGAGACCCCCTATTTCCTTTCGGACAAGGGGCACCTTGGGTAAAACACCAGGGGCGCACTACCGGTTCCAGTCAAGGGCTGAAGGGCCATTGCATCCCATCGCGAAGTGTCGTCTGGCTGCCATTCTGGCGACACGGGGCAGGATCTCCTGATCGATCCGGACGCCATTGGAAGGATATATCATATTGCATTGTTCCCCTCCCTGACACGGGAGGGCCTTCTGACCCGCGCGGTTGACCCCTAATCAGCGCAGGAGCCGACATTGACCCAATAACTTTCCTGGTCGCCAGAGGTGGTCAAATAATTGTCACAAAGACTCTATTTCCAGGTTTTTCTGGGTTCTCCATAGATATCGAAGACCCACTGAACGTATATTACAGATGAAAGGGGGCCCAAATCTGTATCAACATGGCTAATCCATGTTCATCTTAAGGTGTTGAAGATTCAGTCAGAACGGATTACTGATAGCAAACTATGTCATATGGTTTTGAACATGCGCGCTCGCAAGTCATAGCAACAACAGCCCCGACGCCCGGCGTTGCAGCCTCTGTAAGCTGCGCGGCGTTGGCTTTGTGGCTGTGACACTAAGCGATGGCCAATGAACAGACGAAAAATATGACGCATTTTGAGGAAGATTCCTGGTGAAACATGCAAATCGGCGTGTATGTGCAATGTATTGCAAAAGTATGCCAAACACAGCCTTAATCTGAAAAGTGGAGAAAGGGGCATTTATCACTGCTGCCCCCCACCTTGAAAAGTGAGGGGTGGTCATGACTCCCTGGCACCTACACTCTTGATTGCAGTTCAAACTCCCATACAAATGTGGAATGTGGAGCACTCACTTCAAGAAGCCCCTGCCTGCGATTATCTTTCCAGATATTTCGCCAAATCACCGGTGAGGTGCGTCCGTGCTCAACACCTAGCCCCTCTCTTCAGCTGTTTGTGGAGCCGGCAGGGGCGTGATAAACCAGGATAAGTTGGGGTAAGCGCTGTCGCCGTTGTTGAATGCACCGGGTGCCGGCCCTACGTTCTCAAAGCTGCAACAGTTAGAATAGAGGCATGCAATTGACCTGCTCTTTAAAACGACCACTTCAATTAACCTATGATGGCATCACACAATGGTGCGCATGAGAAAGTGCATAATGGTAACGTCATAGGCTGCAAACATCCTTAAACCAAAAACTTGCGTTCAAATTACATCAGCGCGTTACGTGTATGCATGAACTAATCACAAGTATCGCCGCTTCACAAATGCATGACACTACTCAACCATGCCAGACGTACACCAAACACGGGCATCATGGACGCGACTGGTCGCGTGGGCAGAGGCAGCGAACACCTCGCGGTTCGGTTCCGCGGCGGCCATCACATTAAGGCTCGTGGCTCGGTCCGATGTCGGTCGACTTTATCGGCCACATCGCTGATGTTTACATGCGTCCCATTTACGCACCCCGAAAAACATGTGACGGGTGCAGGAGATTCGTTTCGAAATGCAGGACGAAGCGGAGCCTTCACCTAAACTGAGGACAAAACGGAAAAATTACACATGCACCTTTTTGCAAAGATTCATATAAAATACCCTCGAAATGGGTTGGCCATTTTCAGGTCTGGAAGCGCCACGGTGTGCGTGACGGGTTCACAGGGCGGTCAGCGCAATCACAAACGTGATGCTTGTTGGTGCAGTCAGGCGCGCCATGCAGCGGACTTGGACAGCCCATGCACGTCAGCCACAAGCAAATAAAAACACCGGATGCGAAAGACGTAGAATTAAGGTCTCAAGTAATTATTGTTGCCAAATGCTTCTCGCGTAGCAAGCGATGTAGCAAATAAATCAAATATATGAGAAGTTATTATACGTGACATGCGTTTTTGATAGCATGAGATTTCCATGCTCCAAGCTCATGCTCCAGGTGCAGTATGATAAGAATACTACGCGCAGCATAGAAGACATGACATATTGAGTAGGTATATCTGGCTGATGGTTGCCAACAGTGCCAGCCATGCAAATATCACATTATACTAATGACACATCATAGCATGCATATCTGCAGTCAGGACATATGGTAGTCTACTCACACATAACTTTCAGTGTACCTTCACATGTGACAGGATTTTTTTCGCAACGTCACTACTCTGCGCGCGATACCCCACTGCTCGCAGTGGTGCCAGTGCACGACTCCGCCGGCTGGGGTGGACTAGATCGGTGCCTATTGCACCTGAGATGGCTGCTGCCAGCACAGCGAAGATCCGAAAACGGCAGAAAATGCTAGTGTCGACGTGTGATGTACAGACAAAAAACATGCGAGTGTAAACCTGGCAGGCTGGTGTTAAGAACACCAAGCTGTCACGATTTTGATAGATTCGGCTGATGCTCGCACCCATTCAGCCAACATGATACTTAAGCGCATATAAAATGAAAACCATTCTTCCAATTGTTATCACCTTAGCCCAAGCGACAATCATACTATGCAACAAAACCACTCGTGGTGTACTAACGGTGCGGGTAGGGTCAGGCGGTTTGAAACTCATATGTTGTCGAACAGAAAGCGTGGATCAATGAACACGATCAGAGCTAAAATAACACAAACGTGCTTATCAGAATGACTGAACCATTTACCACTCCCGGTTGATTCAGCCTCGAAACGTCCTACGGCTCCACGCTTGACCTTGCGCCGGCCCCTACATGACCAAGACTGTTCAGTTTACGACAATGCAGTGCATCTCTTTATTTTGCGTCAGTTTCTAAGTAAAATTATACTCCGCTGTTAAATCGGCTGCGTTTATGAAACCCGACAGATGCTTGCTGAAGTGGGTAGCATAATCCGCTCTCAGCTATTCCGGTGAATAGTAGAAATATACGGACGTTGAAGCAAATAGCTACTTTTTGCTCTACGCAACAGGATTCAAGGTGAAAGCCTCGGAAGTTACTTCCTACACTAGAGTTGCGCGTCATTCTCTCTTTTTAAAATTGGCTACGGGTCATGTTTTTGAAATTGCTCCAAAGGTGGGATATTCCCCTTTACGAAACCAAATAAGCAGTGCAAATGAACAGACTTGTTATTATTTATGCTTTCTGTCAATAACTTTATGCTCTGTTGAACAAAATGCAGACATATTTCAGAAATCCAGAGACCGTTCAGCGACTGTTCCGGCGACTATTGAGTTGAATTGGTCCAATGCAGCTCTCTCGAACCGTACATGTAAATCACTATTTTTGAGCGGACAAAAAGAAGCGGCTTAACTTCTACCACCTTCCTGTTTATTGCAAATATCTACAGAAACCAAGTGTTGTCACGCAAACGTAAGCAATATGATTGAAAATGTCAAGTATCAGGCATAGCCCTATGCCCCTTTATGTTCAGTTTAGTTCACCAAAAGGCTATTGAGAGATTTGTCCGCGTGCAAAATATATACTAGTGTCTGTTTTTATAGCACCAAAATACTTCAAGTTGGACGCCATGCTAACGCTTTAACACCACTTCATGCATTGTAATATTGATATCGATTGTGCTATTTCCTATGCAGTAGGCCGTGACCGAAACTTTTTGGTCCACTAAGATAGTGGTTTCTGATCACAGCTAGGCAGTGAGGTCGGTACAAGTGGACTATGATTACTTAGTCATGTGACAGAACTATCAGAACCATGGTTGCAAAATAGTAAAATATCCAATACTTTGCAAAGCCTAAAGACCAAGGACATCGTCGAGTCCACCGGCTAAACCTAGGACGTGGGAAGGTTAAAATATTTATGCACACATTGCGTAATATTCGCTTCTTGATCAGCAGGTCAACACATTTCGTTCAGGTGGGTTGTTACGTGGTGGATACTTGTTGAATAGTTGAATAATGATGGAGGACACCCCCAAGTCACCTGAGGGTAATGAAGAAGGGTTAGATGATAGAAAACTGTCTGGAGAAGCTACAAAAATATCTAAGAGCGACGGAGAGGAGATGCAAGATAAAGTAAAAATTCCTGACAAACCGAAAGACTCAAAAAGTCAAGAAGACGAGCAGGTTGAGGATAAAGGTAACTCACATTGTGGTAAGATATCTCTCTCAATCTGCAGAAGGATATCGTACGTCACGCAATTCTTGGTAATTTTCTTCGCCCTGGGAGCATTTTCCTTTGCCGCTTACTCAAGTATAAGAAGGCTGCAATCACGTCACATTCTTGAGAGCAGGGAGCTGGTCTCTCAGAACGACGTCTGGTTTAAGCTAGCTGTATGTCTGCGACCTTTTATGACACCATCGGCATTGGAGGACTTTTATCATTCAAGCCTCAAAATGAGCATCCGGTCTCACATTGCTGGTCTTTCAAAGCACACGTCTTGGGATGAAAAAACGTGGCTAGATGTTACGCTGCAGGCAGAGAGCTATGCAACATACTTTCGAGAGGTCCATCCATGGGAACGAATCCCGGTGAGCCAACTGTGGACATATCAGAACAAGAGTTTTCGGAAAGCGTTCAAAGAGTTCCAGGTAAATAATGTGCGGTTGACGCCCAGGGCATCAGATCCGCCAACAGGAGCAAATGAAGATAAAAATGGCTACACCGCGTCGAAGAAGAAGACAATTCATAGCTCAAGAAAGATTGATTATCCTCTTCTAGGAGATTACTCCCTTAGTCCTCTTTACGCAGGATGCTTAAATATCACTGTCAATGAAAGTATGGCCAAGCGACAAATGGAGATAAACGTAAAGCTGAAGAACTCGTTTGCTTCGAAGTACTCGGATACCAATAGCAACCACACAAGTGTTGTTCTCTTTGAGGCGGCGGACCTTTTTGTATATGATGCAAATGATGTTTTCACAGAAATCCCTATCATTCAAAAGCTCAGTAAATTTACCATCCACTCCCATTCACTGGAGCGCTTTTTGGTGAAGGGTTCGAGCTTCCGCCGAAAAGACACTGACAACTACCACTGCTCCAACCACACGGGCTACTCGCAGACCAACTGCCGGCAGTGGTGCATAACACGGAAGCTCCTAGAATCGATAGAGTGTATTCTTCCGTGGATGCAAGATTTGATACAGAAGCCTTGGCTGGACGAAAAATTCAGGAATCTTGCTCTTTGCTCAGACTATGAAAGCTTTTCTAAGACGCTGGCTGTTCAAAAGAAGTATTTGCAATCGAGTGAAGCTAACATGACTCGCCCGGTGGCAGACTGTCTCGACAGTTGCCCACCCCACTGTTCTACCGTCAAGGTAAGCATATCATGTTGCAATAATACTTTGCGATACGATAAGCCCAGTCTGTATGTATTGCTCGGGGGAGAAACCTTTCATGTAAACGGAGTGACGCGGTGCCCCCCCCCCCCCCCGCCCTCCACCAAAACACCTTCCAGGCTTGAATCTCACTTTCGATGTTGCGCCCTCGAGGCCGTCGCATTTGTGTGTACGCGTTTTCTCTGTTGTGCACAGGCAGTGCATCGATTCCCGTTGAGTGTATTGTGGTTCCCATGACATTTCAGCATTTGACCCAATGTGTGGGCACGGCGGACGCAGACTTACCGGAATTCCCCCTAATCTAATCAAGCTGTTCTCACCAACATTAACGCTTCTTAGGTCAGCATCCTGTCACTTGGAAGCAAAATGATCGACAGCGACTACGGTATAAGCCTGACCATCTCACCAGAGGTGGACTCCATTACGGAAGAACTCGACTACGTCCTCCTGAACCTGGTGGCCGAGCTGAGCGCTTCCATCAGCTTCTTGTTCGGCCTCTCCGCCATCGCCATCTACGACTGGCTGGTCGCCTTCTGCGTCTGGTCGGCGATCAAGCTGGGTCTGTTCAGGGACGCCGCCGGTGAGGACGACGAACCCGGCGCGTACGACGCCGAGGGGGCGCCGACGCTTTCCCCAGTGCCACGACTGCAGGTGCAGTCCGAGGACGAAGACACGTCGCCGTCACCCGCGCCGCCCGGCAATGACACCAACGCCAGTCTCATCTGGTACGTGGAGCCCAGCGCCAGGAAGGGCGGCAACCAGGTTGCGCCACTGGAGCCGGCGGGCGAGCAGCGCCAGAGTCCGAATAGCCTCGACCTGCCCAAGGACCCCAGCCCGCTGGCGACGTTCTCACCGTCGACAGACGGCGCACTGGAGAACACCACCCCGATCAACGCCTCGCCACAGCCAGACCCCATGGCATGACTCGGACAGATCCCCGAAGCACCGTCCACAGGGATTGTGCCGCGCGTCTGACCCGCCTATCTGGTCCGGGAGTGCCGGCGGGCGCCAAGCGCAGAAGCGCTCGCTCCGGGAATCGCGCAACAAGGGATCGGCACCACCCTTGTCGCGTGAGCATCAAAGTAGTGCTGTTTATCTTACTGGATGCTCGCAGCCCTGAACAACGTTGATACGGGCGCAGTTTTGTTCCAATGATCGCCTGTCATTGTGTGACACTTGTGTGACCATGATTGTGTCACACTTGTGTGACCCTCGTCGTGTCACGCTTGCGTGATCATCACTGTGCCACTTGTGTGATCGTTCACACGTCGACGACGCACCTCTGAAGGGGGCGTTCTTGATGGGTCTTGCGAATGGTGCCCTGTTCGGGGCCGCTTTCACGGGTTCGGGTTCGTTCTAGGCCGCTTTCACTAAAATGACTATTATCGATTCAATGGCTTTCGTTCGTCCATTTCATTGTTTTCAGCTATTCCTCCTTGTCGACGTTTTGGTGTTTGATGTGGACCCGTCACGGCCATTGATGTTGGAGGGTCCAATAAACATTCGGCCTTTCTTGGGCATCTACCCAAGATGTGGTGGCGGCACAAGTGATCACAGCCCAGCAGCGCAGACAGGACTTCTGCCTGCGTCATTCCAAATCAGTGGTCTTGGCGGGGAAGCACAGGGTTGATAAATAGTCCGCTGATAGTCAAGCCCCACCCACCACTTCCAAATAAGCGCCAGATATGGCCCATTTTTAATCAAAGGATGCTTTTCTTTAACTTTTTGAACTTTACTTTTTCTATAACTGAAATCGATGCCAGAAGCCACCGTGAGATAAATCCCGTCAGGCCATGCAAAATAAATGCCGAACGTCAGCGAATTACGTTGACACTCGCTCGGATGGCGGGTCAAATTGAACCCCGAAGGTTTTCCGGGATGGTTTCCGAAAGGTTCGGCGTAGCCGCGCCAAATTTTGCATAGCTGTAGACAACTGAATAGCAGATCGTTTAGCATCAAAAATTTAGATGTACCTTCAACGGTTGCTGACCAATAGCAGGTCAAAGTCAGGCAATGGTTTCAGCGAAGGCAATGTCTAAGGAATGGCTCAATCTGATCCAATAACGGAGTGTTAGACGAAGCTATGCATTTCTGAGATACTTTTTTAGGCAACACAACAATTGAATGAACAAATTCCATCGACCTAAGGTCAGTTATCAAGGTCAGATCAAGGTCAAAATCAACCTGCTTTATTACTCTAGGACTAGTTGTATGGGGTAGTTCCTGGTCCTCGTTTCGAATTTATTGATAACAGAAACCGCATTATGCACCTTCCACAGACTTTGAATGGTCAGAATACGTCACTGACATAGAATGACCCAGGTCAACACTTTGTTTTTAGGAACATACTGCCTAGCGCAATCTATGCCGCTTATCCAGATGCAAGACTCAAATTGGTTTTGTATTATTTTGGTCACCATGACCTTCAAAAGGTCAAACGGGGCCAGTGACCTTAGATGAGCGTGTGGCCATTACTTAGAACAATTATTAGGTTCCAGGGGCTCTTTGAAAACCAACCTGAAATTTGACCTTATTTGACCTTATTTGACCCGAAAGTCACATTCTACGATGTGAAACTGTGGCCTAAGAGAGTTCACGTACAGGCCAACACACGCTGTGAATTTTCTGTTTCTAGCCCCCTTAGTTCCTGAGATCTCAGGGGGGGTCAAATTAACCCCCACCCGAGCGAAAGGTATTCAACCGGCCACACCGGGGCGTGTTAAGTCTTAGAAACGCACAGACAACCGCAATAAGAAGAACTAGAGAAAGTACAGCAAAAGCGTATTAAGTGCACGTACGCCAAGGTCTTTAACATCACTTGTGTGGAAGATAATTTGTTGCCAAAATGTGCCAACATATAAATATATATATATATATAATATAGATATATATATATATATATATATATATATGTGTGTGTGTGTGTGTGTGTGTGTGTGTATATGCTGATGAGTATCAATATGTACATGTATTAACTGTTAAATAATGTTGTAAGTCCGAGGACACCTAGTGTCAGCGTTTAATACGGTGTCATTGTTTCTGAACGTTTATGTCGGGAAGAAGCATTACATTTTCACGTTAACCTATATTTCGCACTGTCATGAATTTTAAAACCTGAACACTGTTCACGTGTGCCATTTCAACGCCAAAGTAGCTCTGCATTACTGACATTACCGAAATATTGTCTTTCCCCTGAAAGGAAAATTGACTGAAGTGACCATGTATGGCCTGGTCTCAATAAATTATGGCACATCCGTGGATAGTGTCAGCTGAATATGCTCGAATAGGCCATTCTGCCAACCAGTCAGTTTTCAAGACATGCTGTTTGTAAATTTGTGGGCGGAGGTTAAACATCGAAGCAACGCTGCCTGTTAAAGGGGGTGTTCCCCCTCTATACGGGGTTTGACCTGAAATAATTATTTTGAGGAACTTTTGATGCAGTTCACGTTCATACCCCTTTTAAGACCGAAAACGCTCTGGCTGCTGAGTTACACGAACGCAAAAGTCAGCA
>NW_023595955.1:0-32992 GCF_011947565.3 Pollicipes pollicipes
TCATCATTTGACACCAAATGGGCACCAAAAGGGTTCTTATGCAATGTTCTTATGCAATGTGGTTTGCTTTTCCGAAGCCAACCGATGCCTGGCTCGGAAAGGGTAAGACCTTGGGAGCTTGGGAGCTGCCGCGCGGAAACCGCGTCATACTGAATACCGATCTGTATCCAGGGCACGCCAACTATCCACCGACGGTCCTGCTCGGTAGGCCTGCGCCTAACCCATCTGCGGAGCTGGAATGCCACATTTTGGCAAGCAGGTTCACAAAACACGAGGCTTTGCTTAGTATGATCTGAGCGTAAAGCTGTCCATCACAAAAAACTTACCGACAACGATAAGATGAAAGTGCTTCAACACGTGGTCAAAACCGGGCTCAGAAAGAACACATTCATCGAGATATACAGATATGATAATATATATATATATATATATATATATATATATATATATATATATATATATACATATATATGTTGATATCTTTATATCATATATGAAATGTATATAATACAACACGGCATCGTCGACATTTGGCACCGGCCGACCGACGGGGCCAACACCGACGACGCCACCAGCCGGAGCACGCACCTTCTGCAGCCGCAGCTGGCCGGTGACGGGCGGCCAGTGACCCTGCACCACCACCAGGTCACCGTCCGTCACCTTGAACTGCTTCCCGGCAACGTGCACCACGGCGAACAGGCGACCGGCCGTTCCTCGCTGATGCTCTCGTTCACACGCGACACAACACCTGCCGGCAGTCACGGACCGACACGTCAGCCTCGGTCTGTCAGTCTCGCCTCGCCCCCTTTATACGTCTGAGGGCGTTGGAACGGACCTATTCCAATGGCGCACCTAGCACGCCCCCCCCCCCCCCGCCCCTCAAGACAGTGAAGGAGTGGTTACTTGTTATGTCTTCGGTCATTTGTTCGCACATAGTTCTAAGCTGCCTTTAATCTTCACCGTATTTCGGTGTCATCAAACATAAGCAGTTCCAGTGTAGGACGGCCTAATCAGAGTGTGCCACAACTAAGCGACAAGGCGAAAAGTGTGCTAAAATGAAACCATGCCGTGCATAAGGACCTTGCACCTATAATGCACATACACAGTGATTTTGCTACATTATGCAACATCTTGCGTCATTACTAATTTATTGTCATTGCAACGCGAGGGTGATTTATACAACCTCAAGTTACATCCTAACATCATAGGTCCACACTGGCAACGTCAGTCACTTTCGCACACGCACATTGTATAGGCTAAACTGAGATCAATCTCAAAACCTGTCCTTCTGTGACACTTAACTCAAATTGCATCGTAGCTTGGCGCTGGGCCCGCGCCTCTTGGTGTCAATGGCCTGCGTTATATCAATAATTGACAGTTTAAACGCAAAGAACGGAAGCGGGCGCGAGAGAGAGAGAGAGAGAGAGAGAGAGAGACGAGAGAGAGAGAGAGAGAGAGAAGAGAGAGACAGAACCACACACACCACACACACACACACACACACACCACCACACACACACACCACACCACACCACACACACCACACCACACCACACCACACACACGCCCACGCACACGCACCGCACACGCACGCACACGCACACGCACGCCCACGCACGCACACACACACACACACACACACACAACCACACACACACAACATCCCTATCTGAAGCCCGTTTCCTTCAGTGGATGAAACACGCCTTAAGCGACCGAGGCGCTAGGGAACGGTGGTGGAAAACAGCCTGTATGACAAGGTATCATACAAGGGCTGCCAAAAAAAATCGGTAACGGCGCTGCTGCTTTCAGCAATCCAAATTAGCGAGTTCATCGGGACATTAGCGAAACTGTGGCTGCTCCCTCTGGGCAGATAACGTAGCCCATTCCACCACAGGCCGACCTCTCATTGACTGCGTCCCAGGCCAGCAGTCCACACTCCACTGTATCAATCCGCCAACCAACACGTGGAACGTGGAACCCAGTACCTGCGCAAGTGGTTGTTATCTACACGCACACCTGAGACCCGAAGAGACGAGCAGCTGACTTTCAGCGCCCATTTCGCAGGCCGCAGACGAGGCGATAAAGTGGTGTTAATGCTCCACGCGCACCACTAGGGACAAACCTAAAATCTAGCTGTCGCAGGGAAGGTCTGCACATACCCACGTTGGGTGCAGCAGCCCGTCTCCGGCTGCGGTAATGCGGTATCCCTCATTCATACCACTTAGCAACGAACCAATGCTGGAGGCCGAAAAAGGAAGAGAGTAACACGAATGCTACTTTGACGCACTCGGTTTACAAAGACGATCAGCAAAGACTGCTCTCGAGAGAGACTGACACTCCAGTGCTGACAGTAAAGCGCAAAACTCACGACGTTAGAATATAAACCGGATCATTATGCTCCCAAAAGAGGATCCGTTCCATCACATAGCCTTGTAGATCCTTAAACGAGTTTGAAAACCTGAGCGCCTCGACCAAGTTTGAAATCGGACCGAACTCGAGAGCACGAGCCGTGCCTGAGGAAAGCCGCCGGGCACACCATGAACAACGTGTGGATCACAAGGTAGGAAAAAAAGGTTCTGGTCATCATTTCAACAACACCATCATGGGACCACTAGAACGATCATGTCACCTTATTCCGGGCCCTCCGGACATCGACTCTCCGCCGCAGCCCACCTGACAGAGAACACCAAGTCGCCCTGCAGACGCTGCATGCACTCTGACCAGCACCATCTGGGGGCGGCGGAGCAGCGACAGCGGGCGCTGCTGGAGGACGCGCAGAGGGCGCTGGTACGGCTTCCACCGTCCAAACAGAGAGGCGTTACTGCACCTAAAAAATGGCAGAATTCAGCGGCAACGCGCGGGCCGGGTTTTGTCGCCGTGCGCGGGGCGATGAAGACACCATGGTTAACTATATGGGTTAGTCTAAGCACTCACCATGCGCCGACTCACGGGTCACGCTCGCGCATCTGGAAATGGGCCCAGCGCGTCTAGGTGCGTCCGTCACGCGCTTCTGGCGCCGCGCTCTGCGAGGTCGCCACCCCAGGCCAGCATGTCATCCTTGGGGTGGAGTTACCAGCCAGCTAGACAACAATCAACAGCAGTGTGTGACCAAGACATGTTTCTGGAGCTCTCTAGCTATAAAGATGGAGAATGTCGCGTAATCGAGGGTGGCCTTGGAGCAGATGCTCAGTCTCAGCCATAAGCCACCCCTGTCATGCAACCTGGTCACTTGTGGTGCCCACAGGCAGCCCTACCCCAGCCAGCAATTGGATGCCAGCAGATGGCCCTATCCCAGCCAGCAATTGGATGCTAGCAGGCAGCCCTACCCCAGCCAGCAGTGGGATGCTAGCAGGCAGCCCTACCCCAGCCAGCAGTGGGATGCTAGATGGCAGCCCTACCCCAGCCAGCAGTGGGATGCTAGCAGGCAGCCCTACCCCAGCCAGCAGTGGGATGCTAGCAGGCAGCCCTACCCCAGCCAGCAGTGGGGTGCCAGCAGGCAGCCCTACCCCAGCCAGCAGTGGGGTGCCAGCATGCAGCCCTACCCCAGCCAGCAGTGGGATGCTAGCAGGCAGCCCTATCCCAGCCAGCAGCAGGGTGCCAGCAGGCAGCCCTATCCCAGCCAGCAGTAGGATGCTAGCAGGCAGCCCTACCCCAGCCAGCAGTGGGGTGCCAGCAGGCAGCCCTACCCCAGCCAGCAGTGGGATGCTAGCAGGCAGCCCTATCCCAGCCAGCAGTGGGGTGCCAGCAGGCAGCCCTATCCCAGCTAGCAGTGGGGTGCCAGCAGGCAGCCCTACCCCAGCCAGCAGTGGGATGCTTGCAGGCAGCCCTACCCCAGCCAGCAGTGGGGTGCCCACAGGCAGCCCTACCCCAGCCAGCAGTTGGATACCCATTTCAAAGACCACTCACCACCAGTTTGGGCATGCCCCTGGAACCCTGTCACCACCACTGAATATAGCACAATGAGATGCAGCATCTCTACTAGTTCAAACTGAAATGTCAAATATTATTCAAGGAGAGGTGGTGGCTGAAAGGCTACCATGAAATCTACCATGAAACATGTGCTTGGGGCATTGCCCATATGGTATTTTGGTACTTTCAGGAAGGAAACACCATAGCCAGCTGAGCAACTATGATCCTGATCCCCACTTCAGGGATCCACACAGCTGTCACCACAGCACAACGAATAGAATGCAGCTGACCAAGTGCAGAATAGGACTACAAGCAATGCAAAGCCAAGCAGAGTAACTTATTCACGTGACATGAAATATTTAGGTTCTGGACACAGGCTCACCTGAAACAATTTCATTTTCTGCTGCTAATTTTGAGTTGTCATCTGGTTGGACTTCCTGGTCTATTATGATGCCTGAATATGATGCACTTGTCTTCAGTGAGGCAACACATGAGCGAAGATCCGATCCAGATCTTCTCATCCACACGTTTGATGATGGCAGCCGCATCCCTGATGCTGCATCTTTAAAAAAGTGAACATTAGTTTGGTGATGGCAAAACAGTAGGCTGTTGGAGGGTGTAAAGAAGGAGTCAGTTAACCTCATCCAGCATTACTCCAATATCAACCCAAAGACCCAACAGAAAGCAAAGATACTAGCAATCTGCTATTGCTAACACCTATTTATGCAACATGATAATAATGATGACTTGAGCCTTATGGGATGCCAACTACACAAACTACAGCTGTCATATGGCACCCATCTATTCACAAACACCTCCAAAGAAATATCAATGTGCGGAGCCATGATAACATGCTTAGATCTCATATGGACTGCTTGCACATCACAAAAGAGGGTCATAAAGACTTGTCCTCATGATAATAAGTATATTTTCCTGATGCTTTTTATCTGAAGGCTGCACTGAAAATGGTGGGTGCTAGCCTTGATTTGATGGCCAGGAGCCAGCTTGTATGAAATAGTTCTACCTGATATCCTGATGAGGGAACAGTGATGGTTTTGGGGCTGAACAATGAAATGATAGGTCATAAGGTTGTCATTATCAAGTGGGACATAACACATCATTAACAGCATCCAGGGACCAGTCTCCAGTTCTGGTATGCATGATTTCAGCAAAAAGGCCTTCATCAACCACCAGCCATTTCCTTCTGCCATCCTTGAACTGAAAATGTTCACTCACCACTGTGCATCACCCTGTTTGCACATGAAGTAGAACATAGCTGACTTAATAGACTTGATGTGAACCTTCTTGCCATTGCCATTCTTGTTCTGTGATGGCAACCAATAGGGGGCAATTTAATATTCCTTTGCTTGCCAGTGCTGCAGAAAAATGCAAGTTAGCATATGAGGCAGGCATTAGAGAAAATGATACTTACGCACTTAGTTTAAGAAAGCATGCAAAGGAAAGAGCTCAAAACAAATCTTTTGAATTATTTCTCCTAGGATGAACAAAACATCAGGAGTATAAAACAAATGTCATTCCAAATAGATTTCACGTTCTGAAATAATCATCTCAACGTTGGCTGTCTCGAGGTAGCTGTACACGCTCTTCAGGCTTCAAGGAACAAGTTTCAGTCACACAACATTCTCTCAAAAACTGGAATATGCGTTAGCTTAAGCAAACTGTTAAAGAACATCATGCTGTTTATACCGTAATCCCCCCGTGCGCTATCACATATCCGCAGCACCATCGGCCGCCACTGACCCTTGCTCACCGGCTGTGAAGGCCGCATTTATTTCGGCACGTATGAAAATTTCACTACAGGCAAGAAAGTGCTACCAAAGTAGAGCAGTTTTTTACCTGCGCTCCCAAACCCTACCGCTGAATACACAGGATTGGCGCACAGAACACCTTGCCTTGCCATACCTTATCCTAAATGGATGTTAAATGCATACGTGTGTCCAGTAGCGCGGGTAGGGGTGGGGGCAGGGTGCTCCCTTAGGTTCCAAGGGACTGTACGGGTCCCTCGAAACCTACGATTAGGGGCCCGACTTGAGGACCCGAAGGCCCGAAAGGTCAGCCGGAGGTCTCATTCAGAAGCCCCGGCCCGCAGGACCGGCCACTCCAAGGTCAGCCAGAGGGCCCTGTGCTCTGTTTAGGGGACCACTGAGTCGATAAGGACCTGTCGGTCAGACGCCACCAGTAACGCACAATCGGCTCTTTGGCAGCACGGGCTTGAGGGCCCATTTCCGAAGCAGGGACAAAGCCGGAGGAAATGAGCTGGTCGGAGTCTTATTCGGGGGCCCCGACCTGCAAAGACAGACTCTCATCCAACGGTCAGAGGGCCCTCTGCGCCGATCGGGGACCCCTTGAGTCGATATGGGCATATATGTCCAGGGGCGGATCTAGCCTGGAGTTGTTTTTGGGGGGAGGGGGGCAACCGTTCGTCGCCAGCTGACTGGTGTGGGATCCGCTGGACCTCGGATAGTGCAGTCCAGTGCGAAGTTAAAACAGACGGTAAGCAGACGAAACTTTTATGAAGTTCTGGGAATTTTGTGGAGGCCAAAACATAATATCAGAGTTTTTGAGGGGTGACATGGCCCCGTGTCCCCCCCCCCCCCCCAGGATCCGCCTATGTATATGTCGGTCAGGTATCACCAGCATAGCATAGTCGTCTCCGTGTCGGGATGGGCCTGAGAACTCACCTACCAATCAGGTATAGTGCCGGGATCAGTGTCCTGCACTGGTCAGGGCACCCGTATCTGTAAGGGACCACAGCGCCTAACAAAGGGTCCTGTGCTCGCAATAGGCTCCGAGCCGATCAAAGGCAGTGCTAGATGAGGCCCGAAGAGCACCACGGGGCGGCCCAGTGGAGCCGACTATCAAAGGCCCGGCTTGAGGACATCAGGGCTCAAAGCACTAGCTGTAGGTCACGTATAGAATCTCGGCCCGTAGGGTCGTGACCTGAAATAAAAGCCACAGCTCCTTTTGTACCATTTGAGAAACCCATGAGACAATGCGGGGGTTTAAGTCGGTCAGAGACCACGAACACCGAACAGTCGGCTCCATGTCCGTTGAGCCCTTGATACCTATTTCCCTAGCAGAACGAGGTCGGGGAGGCTGGTGCTCATTCGGCGAATTCGGCGGGGGGGGGGGGAACTCAAGGATTATGGGAAGTGGGTGGAAAGGTAAGAAGAGAGAGAAAAGAAAGGAAAAAAGGTGGCGTAGGTGCCAGGGCAACTCCCAAGCACCAAATTGATATATGTTCTAGTCTACAAAGTCATCTGTATCACCTTGGTTTTGCTGGTTAAAATCGCGTGTATGATTGGTAGGTATCGGACCCTGCCGCGGCCGGCGATTTCATCTGAACTCCCCGGCACAGACCACTATCTGAATTCGAGTTTGTTCTTGTATGCAGTTAGGCACGGACGGGCTTTGCAGTTGCCGACGGCGGTAGGCATGTGACACCGCGCTGGCAACAGAGAAGCTCGGCCGCGGGGCGAGTCCTGCGGCGACACGATTCTGTGCAAGCGAGACGGTGTTGGCGGTCCCGCCCTTTGACAATTGCAAGGAACGCCCTTCCCGTTGCAGGGGTCGCATATACGACCACACAACAACTCGACACGCAGTTTGTGTACAGGATAGGTATTTAGCTAGAGCTCCCAATGCAGTTGTAACTGAAGTTGACTTAGCGTTATGATATGACTTTGATCTAAACTGACCTTAGTGACCGGACAGGATCTTTGCATTACGTTTAAACTGTTACGTAGAAGGCATGCGGCCATCATTATCGACATGATGCCAGTACTTGGCGAGCTGTAAAGTACATTTACGAAGGACATTATGCATTTAGATAAAACAGTATTAGTAAACAAAAAAATAGTAACAGTAAATAAAACAGATATAATAGCTTTATTCCTCAAAGAACAAAGAGGAAAATGGAGACTTAAATGTGATATTCCGGCTATATGCCTTTATCGAAAGAATATTGGAAGCAAATGCAAAGTTGCTTGCCGATCCTACTCGACGTTTCAGTTTTTTTTTCAAAAACGGTGAGCCACGGTTTTCACAGATCACCAACATGCAAGGGATTGAACAAGGAGCAATTGCCAGTCATTCCTGTGATTCATTGCACATCTAAATGAAAATTAAGATGCGCGAAAAATACATGCACATGCAACTAAATTCAAGTTAACAGGTATCACGCAAAACACATTATATACTTCCGCAAGCGATTTCAAGTAAACAGGCATCTCACATCGCACATTACTTTTACATGCAAACAATTTCATTTAAACAGGCATCGTGTATCGAGCGTCAGGCAACACTAATACATGAAAGCGATTTTAAGCTAGTATGCATAGCAGATCAAGACACTAGTCACATTCACGTAATCGGTCATCGTGAGTCCTGTACATGAAAGTCCCGTCACCAACTTCTCATAAAAAATCACCATTTTTCTTGTCTGGATGGTCCCCGCGCTTTGAAGTTAACTTGAGGCTCAAAAAGGGTTAAAGGGTCCGTACTTCCCTGGATTTTAGCCTGCACGTACTCTGTCAAAAGATGGTCACCGAAAGGGTTCGTTTTTATTCTCTGTTTCATTTTTAGTATCTCACTGGTGTTCATTGGAACTGAAACGGAAAGGGCGCATAGACTTCCCAGCATAGACCATGCACCTCCTATGTTTTTCGCACAATTTACATTTAATTTCGTAAACCACATTTATTTGCGTGCAGACCCCCAAAACCCAGACATGTATATATGACACCTGTCGCACCTCGAGCACTTGGGCTTCGGGATAAGATATTTAACGAGACCGTTCTTTAGCTCCTTGTCGTTCTTTTTAGCTGTGCACACGCGCAGTTTTGATTTCGTAAAATATATGTTGATTTTTTTAAAGCAAGTGTTCATCTACGTCAGGTGGTGTTAAGGCAATTTATTTACCCAATTCAGCCTTTATAATGGAACATACAGAAAGGGGTTCGCATTGGATACACTAGTGCCGGTAGAAAAGAGGAGCAAACGCACAACGTTGGGAACGGAGCTGTGATCAAGCCCACAAACCCTGGTATAATTCTGCACTGCAAATCTGCGCATCCGACTTCCACTAAGCACAATGTAATTCGGAACATGCTCCATAGGGCTCCAAGCAGCTTATCAAGCTGCGAAAAAGACAGGAGGAGCATACACAACATATGTACTTTGTTGTTGGGCCATGGATGTTCTCCACGACCTTTAGGCTGAATGTTAGGAGGTCAAAACACCTAGAACACGTAGGGGGATGTGTGGTTGGAAACGGGAACACGCCCTATCAACTAACAAATTCTTAGCGCTACCTTAAATAGATGAGCACTTGCTTTTGGAAATCAAACATATCGTGAGAAAATCCCAACTGCGCGTACGCATAGTTTGGAAGAACGAGGGGCTAAACAAGTCTAATGCGAAGCATCCTATCTCGAAGCCTAAGTGCCTGAGGGGCAATACATGCCATTTATGTGAGTCTGTGTTTCAAGCGGTTTGCACGAAAAAAACTACGGGGTTTACAAAATTAACACGCGCCCTGGTGGCCCGTTGCATACCCTTCGCTCGAGGGGGGGGGGGGGCAGTTTGACCCCCTGAGATCTCAGGAACTTAGAGAGCTAGAAACACCAAATTCACCGGGTAAGTTGACCTGTACAAGAACTCACTTAGGTCAAGGTTTGAGGTTCCTAGGTCATGATCTCTGGATCAAATAAGGTAAAACAAGGTCAAATTCGAGGTTGGTCTTCAAAGGGCTCCTAGAACCTAGATAACTGTGCTAAGCAAAAACGTCACATGCTCATTTGGGATCAGTGATCTGTTTGACCTTTTGAAAGCCATGCGACCAAAATCAGGCAAGACTGCTTTGAGTTTTAAATTCAAATGAGCGACAGAGATTACGCTAGGCAGTATGCTCCTAAAAAACAGCATATTGACGTGGGTCATTTTGGGTCAATGACCTATTATGATCTTTAAGAAGCCCATGGGTGGTGTATACGACGATTTCTGTTATCAATTAATTTGAAATGAGCACCAGAAACTACCCCATACAGTAAATCCTAGAGTAATAAAACCCGTCGATTTTGACCTTGGTCTGACTTTTATACATGACCCTAGGTCGATATCATCTGTTCATTAAATTGTTGTGTATCCTAAGAAAGTATATCAGAGATGTGTGGCTTCGTTTAACACTTCGTTGTTTGATCAGGTTGAACAATTCACCAGAAATTGCCTTCCATAAAACCATGACCTGACTTTGACCTACCACAGGATACTGACCTTACAAGGTGCATCTAAACCTGTGATACTAGACGATCCGCTGTTCAGTTCTCTACGGCTATGCAAAATCTGGCGCGGCGTAGCCGCGCCACTCCGAAACAATTCCGGAAAAAACCTTTGGGGGGTCATTTTTTTGGGGGGGGTCTACCCGTTCGCGTGTTTTCACAAGTCTTAACTTTAAGAAAAACATGGGAGGGATATCATCAATGTCTGGGGGTTCTTGCGTCCTATTGGTGAAATACCCCTGTGCGATCAAGAGCGCCCGGGCAAGTTAACAGCAAGAGCCTTGACAGGAGTGAAGAGTCCCCCGAAAATAAGACCAAAGGGAAAGAGCCCTAAATCATAGTGGAGGGCTCCTGGGCATCGAGTGCATCGAGAGCCATGCCATATGTAAGCTTCAGCAAGAGCACAAGGTCCCCCGAACAAGTAGAAAGAACCTGATACTAATACGATAGGCCAATGAGCAACTGAGTGTACCCTGACGTATGAGGCCCCTGAAAAAGCGTACAGAGCGTTTCGGGAAAACGGAAAAACCCGTAGGGGAAAACCTGATGGATCAAGATTACTTGGGCATGGAAGCAGATAGCGTCCCAACAGCAGCGTTGGGCCCCACGAGCAAATGCAAAGATATCAAGGGCAACATAAAAAGCTCCTTAGCGGTCAGATAGACCTGGCAACATATAGGGTCTGGGCAACAGCGTAATGTCTCTGGATGGCGTAATGAACCTCAAATTTCCCTCGACCAGCACCTTCTCAATCAATCAGCAAAGAATTAACGTTGTCCGCTTATGAACTGTTTACTTTTCCCAGCAACCGTTCTGGGCCGTTTGTAGGCCCAAAGACGTCACATTGAGTGGTGCGTAATATTTTGGTAGAAAACTGCGTCCGTTAGGCCAGTTGTGGGCCCCTTTTGAGCCTATAGGTCCCCTCGGTATGGTTCATGGGGGGCATGGTCCCGTGTCTTCCCCTCTCCGTCTGTATCCGCCACAGGCTCGAGCAGTTTGATAGATGGGACCCACCAAGAACATAGCACCATCCATTCAAATAAGAAGTAACCAAAACACAGCATGGAGAGCCTTGGAAGGATTGAGTGTGCCGGAGCAGGTAACAGATGGGGGCCCCCGACAAGATCGCGGGGCCAGTTCCCGAACAGGTTATGATATAGGGCCCTCGTCAAGAGGGTAGGATCCTCCATTCAAATAGGAAGCACTCAAGACCCGATGTGAATGCCCGTCCCGATGGCTCAGTTGGTTAGAGCGCCTGTCTTCCGCTCCACCCACCCGTGGCAGGGCGGGGCCGGGTCTCTTAAGGGCGCTCACTATTTGCCCTTGGCAGGTATGGCCTGCTGTCGCGCTAAAGGTCAGTTGACGTCAGAGGGCACGATGGACCGTGCCGAGCATGGCGGCTCGTTAAGCTTTCGCCACTAAATTCTGCCGTTGCCAGGAATCGGGTGGTGGGGGTCAGGGCTTACAGAACAAGCACTGCTTGGCATGGGCGCTGATCCCAGAAATCCGTCCATTCAAAGCGTTCGGATCAAATTTATAAAAAAAATGGAAAAAATGACCCCGAACGATGGAATCCACCCAGCAGCTTATCAGAACAGGCCCGACAAGAGTGTAACTGCTCTCCATTCCAATAAGAAGTATCTAAAACCAAGTGCAGAGGGCCCCTAGAATATGGAGTGTACCCGAGCAGATTATCAGACGGCCCCCGACAGGAGTGCGGGGGGTCCTTGGACTATGGAGTGTACCCGAGCAGATTACCAGACGGCCCCCAACAGGAGTGCAGCGCCTTAAATTCAAACGAGGTGAACGGATAGGGCCGCCGACAAGGGCGTAGGGCCATCCACTCAAACATGAAATACTGACGGCACGATGTAGAGGGCCCCCGAATGATCGAGTGTGCCCGAGGATGTTAACAGATGGCGCCTCTGAAGAGTGCAGCGCCCGCCATTAAAAAAGAAAGTACCCAAGACACGACGTAGAGGTCACCCAACAATCGACTTGCGCCGGAGCAACTTATCAGTTGGGACCACAACAAGAACGTAAGGCCCTGCATTCAAATAAGACGTAGACAAATATTTTTTGTTCTAAAATACAAGTTTGTGAATTAGTAAGTGTGTGTATGAAGCGGCAAGCGTTTCTGTGCATGTAAACAGTTTATAGAGCAATTGCACATGTTAGCTCGGCTTCTCAACGTTGCTTCAAAAAACTCCAAAAATATGCAAGTGAGAAAATGTCAGATTACACCATCGTACTAGCCGTGCAATTCGAGTGTAATAACATGTAAAACAACGAGATTCCGTTACTATGAAAAAGGACCATTTTTGGTGCGCGAAAATTTCCAAGGTTTCGGTTCTGAAACCAGCTCCGTTCGTAAGCAGATTGCACTTTCCAACGATAGACAGTGATTTTACAAACATACATTGCCGTTGTTGTCAACATCTAAAGAAACACAAAACTGACCACAGGCACTTTAATGCAAAAAAAGTCAAAATCTTGAAACGGATGTTTTTGGTGTGATTAGTAATTGTGTGAAAATAGTAAAGTGCGAATAGTGTGAACAGCCAATAGTAATTTTAGTGTGTGTAAGAAGCAGGAGCATGTTCTGTCCCCGTTTACGCTTTTTAGACGGAGTGACCATTTTCAGACATGATTCCACGTTGGTTGTATCTAACTCAAAACCTATTAGCATTGGACAGGTTAGGTCACACCACCACATGGGCAAGAAGTTCTCGAACCAATCAAACTGGAAGGTTTATTTCGTTTCCAAAGATGCAGAACGATGTTACAAGTTGTTGACTACATGCTTGATCACCGAGCGATGTAAACAAAATTGACCTTGACCGCATTTTTCGAAGAAACATCCAATTTGGAACCTGCGATTTTTGTTACATTATGAAAGCTTGTGGTCCATTTAGAGTGCACATGAAGCGGCAAGTGTTTCTGCACATGTAAGCAGTTTCTAGATGAATTGCAAATTTAAGCGCGGCTTATGCAGGCTTATTTTTTTAAAACCGCAAAACTATGCGAGTGGGAACACTTTGAATTACACCATCCTTTTCGCCGTGCGATAAGGTGTCTAATGACGTATTAAACACTGAGATTTCATCACATTGAAAATGGACCATTTTTAGTGCACGCAGATTTCCAATATTTCGCTTAAATCCAGCTCCGTGTGTTAGCAGATGCTACAATGCATAAAATGTTACCATGCAAAAAATGTTACAAGTTGTTGGCTGCATACTTTATCACCGGGTGATGAGGAAAGGATTTGACCGTGACCACTTTTTCGAAATAAGACAACATTTTAAAACTGCGGTTTTTGTTTTAACATGAAAGGTCGTGGTCCATTTAGAGTCTTTGAAGCGGCAGGTGTTTCTGCGCATGCCAACAGTTTTAGGCGAATTGTAAATTTGAGCGCGGCTTCTGAAGGGCTATTTAGAAAAAAAACTCTAAAAGTATACAACTGGCAAAATTTCAAATTACACCATCGTAGTCACCGTGGAAATATGCGTCTAACGACGTATAATACAATGAGATTGCTTAATTGTCAAAATGATCCATTTTTGGTGAGCGCAAATTTCCAAGGTTTTGTTCCTGAAACTAGCTCCGTTCGAAGGCAGATGGCACTTCCAAACGATACACAATAAGGCTACAAACATTCATTGACGTTGTTGTCAACATGGAAACGAACCCAAATCTCACCACGGACACTTTGTTGCGGAAAAAGTCAAAAACTTGGAACAGATGTGTTTTGGTGCGAAACCAGAGGTAATAATAGTTTCAGCGTGTGTACGAAGCGGAGCATACGTTTTTTAGACGAAATGGCCCTTTTTTTGGACCTGCTTTCACCTTGGTGGTATCGAACTCGACACCTACCAGCATTGGACGGTTGAGATAACACCACTGCATGGGCAAGACAGCTCTGCTTCTAAACTGGTGTAATGCAATACGTTGGCAGGATAAGAAAACGCCGATTTTTCCGACCTAAAATGGTCCAAGCTTATATCTCTCGAAGCATAGAAAATAGAAGGCTGATTTTACTTGCAATCGGCGCAAAACCATGCCAAAAGTCGTTGAATACATTATTGATCACCTGGTGATAAGAAAAAATATGACAGTGACCATTTTGTTGCTCCAGAAAGGCTCCTTTTGGAAAATACTATTCTCTGTCCTAAAATGAAAGTTTGTGGACCATTTAGTGTGTGTATGAGGCGGCAAGCGTTTCTGTGCATATAAACAGCTTATACAGCAATTGCAAATATTAGCGCGGTTTCTCAATGTTGCCTCAAATAACTTCAAGACTGCACAAGTCAGAAAAATTTAAATTACACCATCGTTTTAGCCGTGAAATTACGGGTGTAACGACATGTAATATAACTAGATTTTGTCACTCTGAAAATGCACCATTTTTGGTGCGCGCATATTTCCAACGTTTTATTCCTGATACCAGCTCCGTTCGTGAGCAGAATGCACTTTCAAACAATACATAGCGATTCTACAAACATGCATTGCCGTTGCTATCAACATCTAAATGTACACAGAACTCCCCACGGGCACCTTAAGGCAGAAAATTCAAAATCTTGAAACGGATGTTTTCAGTGTGAAATGAGAGCCAATAGTAACCTCAGTGTGTGTACGAACCGGGAGCATGCTCTGTCCCCCTTTACGCTCGTTAGACGGAATGGCAATTTTTAGACATGATTCCACGTTCGTTATATCTAACTAAAAAACTATCAGCATTGTACAGGTTAGGTTACACTATCGCGTGGGCAGGGATATTCTGCGTCTTAACCGGTGTGATGCAACACATTGGCATGATTTGAGAACAGCCAATTTTTCCGGCGTAACATGGCCCAAGCTCACATCTCCTGAAGCAGCGAAAATAGAAGGCTGATTTTACTTGGAACTGACGTAAATCGATGTTCCAAGTCGTTGAGCATTCTTGATCACCTGGTAAAGAGAAGAAATTGAACGCGATTATTTGTTTCCAAAAAGAATGAAAATTTGAAAGTGCGATTTGGTGTTATAATATGAAGGGGTGAAGTCTATTTAGTGTGTGTATGAAGCGGCAAGTGTCTCTGTGCATGTAAACAGTTTCTAGAGCAATTGTAAATCTTAACGCGGCTTCTGAAGACTTTTTCAAGTAACTCCGAAACTCGAAAAGTGATAAAGTTTCAAGTCACACCATAGCATTCTCCATGCAATTACGCACCTATTGACGTAAAATGCCATGATGTTCTATCGCGTTTTACTTCAACCATTTTTAGTGCGCGCAAATTAGGAAAAAAATTGCTTCTGAAACCAGTTCCGTTCAAAAGCAGGCTGCACCTGCAAACAATGCACAATGATGATACAAACATTTGTTGCGCTGTTTTTAACATGGAAATGAACCCAAGTTTCACCACGGCCCCTTTATTGCGGAAAAGGTCAACATTTTCAAACGGATGCTTTTTGGTGTGAAATCAGAGCTAATAGTAACTTCAATGCGTGTGGGAGCGGAGCATGCTGTGTCCCCCTTTACACTTTTTAGGCGACTTGGCTATTAATGGACATGATTTTACGTTAGCTGTATTTATCTCAAAATGTATGAGCATTGGACGGTGTAGGTCACACCACCGCACAGGGAAGGGAATTCTGCGTTTAAAGAGGATTATGCAACACATTGGCAGGATTTGAAAATGGTCGATTTTTCGAACGTAAAATGCTCCAAGCTCTTATTTCTCGAAACACTGAAAATGGAAGGCTGATTTCACTTACGACGTTGTGGAATGATGTTGCAAGTTGTTAACTACATGCTTGATCACCGGGTTATGAGAAAACAATTTGACCTTGACCAATTATTTTGAAATAAGAAAACGTTCTTTAACTGCGATAGTTCGTTTTAACATGAAAGGTCGTGGTCCATTTAGACTCTTTGAAGCGGCAATAATTTTTCCGCATGTAACCAATTCTTAGATGAAATGTAAATTTGAGCGCTGCTTCTGAAGGGTTGCTTCAAAAAACTCCAAAAGTATACAAGTGGGAAAACTTCAAATTACACCATCGTAGTGGCCTTGGAATTACGCATCTAATGGTGTATAACACAATGAGCTTTCTTAATTTTAAAACTAAACCATTTTTGGTGAGTTTTTTTCCAAGGTTTTGTTCCCGAAACCAGCTCCGTTCGAAAGGAGATGGCACTTTCAAACGATACATCATAAGGTTACAAACATTCATTGCCGTTGTTGTCATCATGGAATCAAACTCAAATCTCACCCCGGCAAATTTGTTGCGGAAAAAGTCAAAATCTTGAAGCGGATGTTTTTTGTGTGAAATGAGAGCTAATAGTTACTTAAATGTGTATATGAAACGACACCATGTTCTGTCCCAGTTTGCACTCTTAAGACGAAATTGCTATTTTTAGACATGGTTTCACGTTCGACACGTTCGAAAAATTAAACTTCTAAAAATGAGCTTTCTTGTATGAAATGAAAGGTTGTGGTTCTTTTAAGTTGTGCATTAAGCGAAAATTTTTCTGTGTATGTAAAGAAGTTCTAAAAAATGTTGCAACTTTGAGCGTAGTACCTGAAGATTTCTTTCTAAAAACCCCAAAACTATGAAAAAAAGAACCTTGAACGACACCAACGTCTTGGTCGTGCAGTTACATGTCTAATGACCTATAATACCACCAGATTCCACGAATCTGAAATTTAGCCATTTTTGGTCCACGAAAGCTTCAAAGTGCTACCTCCGCAACCACGTGCGTTCGAAAGCACATTTTTGCAAACAATAACTAACATCAAATAATGTTAACAGCAAATAATGTTACAAACCTCCGGCGGTCAAAGGTCTAGTATAAAATATGGCAGCAACGGCGCAAATCTCACGACTACCCGTAGGGCTTCGATGTTTAATTGCTCTTCTTCAGGCTTTTTAAATCTTGAACACATGTATGCATGAAACGTGTATAAAAATGAAGCATGAACAATTATCTTTCGATTTCCTGGGTCAAAAGTGTGCGCCGTCGCACTCCTTTTTGAGCTATGAGGCAAAACGTAGACCCATGAACGCGCCATGATGTCCACGTGTGAAATCGAATCCCGCTGCCGCCGATTCTTTTCGGCCGACTTGGGATGGAACACGGGGTGAATACGTTCACTGACTGATGATAGAACTATCAAGTTAAAGAATGTTCTTGTTATACACACACACATATATATATGTTTATATATATATATGTATATATATATATATATATATATATATATATATATATATCCATATTATGTATATCCTGAAGATGCACCCGCTGTGCTGTGAAATGTGCTAAGAGTTATTACGAGAAAAACACATCAGATCTCTCTATAGTTATAAAATATACCTGAGAGATGTTATGCAGCCGTCGGGCTACACGCAACAGCCTATTCCTGGGTGCATAGCAATACTGTGCCAGACACATGGAACCTATCGCGACAGTAGCGGTCCAAAGCTGGCAGTCCCCAATGCGGCCAGAGGTAGGACAAGACACTGTGTTAGGTGCTTAAGTTGGGATGCAGGCAGCCACTGTTGTGCAGGGCCGGCATTGGCGCCTGAAGACCAGCGCAGCATTGATGGCACAGCAGGATTGCAAGCACCCCTGATTGAGAAGCAGTTGTGCTTGAAAACAGAATGGTAAAGATTAGAACGATAAGTGCCATGACGGCGAGCTGTACTGCACGGTGGCTCCGATAACAAAATTTATAAAGCTTCTTTGATTGATCTTGAAGAGCTTAAATACCTGACAGACCTATGACTTCAGTGACCATGATCCCTAAAACTTTTTGCAAGAGGTTTTGTGGCATAAGAAGAATATAAATATTTTATAAAGTGGCTTCACTGGTGAAGTGTACCTAAAAAGGTAACACATCGCAAACCTGCAAAATAAAGACTTGGAACTTTAAGATAATGCCACTTCTTCTATTTCTCACCAAGCCTAGTAATTTATAACTTCCACTTCCATCCATTGACCCCCTAGGGTAGAAAAGGTACACCAAAACAGCCGGAGTGCAATGGGCACCTTAGACAGATTTAGGGGATGCATCAGCATCTGGAACATATGAGTATTGGCTCAAGGCAATAAGAGCACTCAATGGATCCTAGATTACCCGAAACCATGCACATTCTTATATAACTGCAACATGTTGTATTGATCGGATATCTCTGTACCATCTTGCAGTCAACATTTGCTCATATTGGAACAAGGGTATTGCGTTGATGTAAATTATGAAATGACGAGGTGTACCAGATACAACGCTGAGGAATGGGTTACAGCTGACATTTAGAAGATTGCAATATTTTGTATAAAACATCAGTTTCTATAAATGTCACACATCTGAAGTTCTGTCCCGCATAAGCAGCCATTCTATGTCAATATGAGTTTAATAGTCCTGTATCCGGTTAAGTTAGGTTAGGTTAAGTTAGGTTAGATTAGGTTATTTTAAGTGAGGTTAGCCCCACCGGAAACTTTTATTCTTGCTCCTCGATCAATCTGGGAAACAAAGTGGGCAACATCACCGTTTATCGATTGGAAGCGGAATCTGCTTTTAAACATAGCTTGTTTCAAAGAGAAAACTTTGGAAGTTTCCGCGATCCAAAAAAGTTCCGTCTTCAACCTCATGAAATCTCATTGCATTATGCGCCATTAGACCAGTAACTGCGAGTCCATTACGATGATGCGATTAAATTTTTTTCATAACTTTAGAAGGTTATGAGGTATTCCCCGAAAGTCCTCAGAAACTGCGCTCAAATTTGTACTTGTTCTAGAAGCTGTTTAAACCCACAATAGGACTTGAGGTTTTATGCACACCATAAATAGACCACGACCTTTTATTTTTTGCCAAAATAAATGTCACTCTTTTGTTTCAAGTTTTTCCGAAACAAATGGCCAAGGCAAACTACTTTCTCGTTACGCCGTGAACAAGGTGGTATTCATCAACGCGTAACATATTTGTAATTCGTTTGGAAGTGAGTTTAGACTTCTATTTTTGTTTGGATGTTAGGTGATTTCACGTAGTCAAGAACCGGTAATTTCAAGTCACACAAATCTCGTTCCCTTATACCTTTTTAGGTACTGAATTCCAGACCCAATGCTCATAGGATTTGACATAGATACAACAAACCTGCAATCACGTCTAAAAATTGGTTGTTTCACGCAAAGGCGTAGAGTGCACTTAGCAAGTTGCAACATTGTCTTACATCCCTTGGAGGTAAAATCAGCCTTTTATTTTTATTGGTTCGAGTAATATGAGCTTGGATCATTTAACGCCCCCAAAATCCATCGCCTTAAAATCCTGCCAACGTGTCGCATTACACCTGTTAAAACACAGAATCTCCTTGCCTATGGGATGGTGTAGCATTAAGTGTCCATTACTGATAGTTTTTGAGTTAAAAACAACCAATGTGAAATAATGTCTAAAAATGGTCGTTTCGTCTGAAAAGCGTAAATGGGGACAGAGCATACTCCCGTTTCGTACACACGCTGATGTAACTATTGGCGTTCATTTCACGCACAAAAAAAAACCCGCTTCAAGATTTTAACGTTTTCCGCAACGAAGTGGCCGGGGTGAGATTTTCTTTCATTTGCACGTCGACAACAACGGCAATAAATGTGTGTAAAATTATTGTGTACCGTTGAAAATTGCCATCTGCTTTCGAGCGGAGCTGGTTTCAGAAACAAAACCTTGGAAGTTTGCGCTCACAAAACAGGGTTGATGTGAGGACAAGGTTGAAGTGATGGACTCTCATTGCACAATACGTCGTTACATCCCTATTTGCACGGCGAATGAGATGGTGTACTTTGAAATTTTCTCACTTGCATAGCCTTGGAGTTTTTTAAATAAACCGTCAGAAGCTATCCTCAAATTCACATTTACTCTAGAAACTACTTACATGTACAGAAACACTTGCCGCTTTATACACACCGTAAATGAATCACGACTTTGATGGCAAACCAAAAATCGCAGTTTAGCCGTCATAATGATCTTCTTGCATTATTCCTATTAAGACGAGGAATTGCCTGGTTCATGCGATAGGGTGACTTAAAACTTTCTTATGCTAATAGGCTTTTCGTTAGAAACATTAAACCTTAAATAACGTCCCAAAAATTGGCACTTTGTCACAAAACCATAAATCTGGGCAGCAAACCTCTCCACTTCGTACGCGCACTGATGGGACTTAAGGCCCTCATTCTGCACCCCAAAGTATTATTTTGAAAATTGGCACCAGATTGTTGTTAGTTAAACCTTGCCATTTCTTAGTACGTAAGATGGCCTAAGCTTATATCTCACGAAGCAATTAAGAAGAAAGCCTGATTTCGCTTTCAAGCTATGTAGAAGTGTGTTAAAGGTGCTTACTTTATGTTCACCTAGTGGCGAGAGCGATAGCTGACCATGGCCGTTTTTCCAGAAAAGGTCAAACTTGTTTACAACAAGTCTAGTATCAAACTCAAACAAATGAGCTTTTTGGTACAAAATGAAAGGTCGTGGTCCATCTGAGGTGTATATTGAGCGGGAAGTGTTTTTGTGCATGCAAATATGTTTTTTAATGTTGCAACTTGCATTATCTGAAGATGACTTTCCAATAACTCCAGAATTACGAAAAGGAAAACCTTGAAACGAAGCCAACGTCTTGGTCGTGCAGTTACGCGTCTAATGACCTATAATACCATAAAGCTCCACGAAGCTGAAATTGAACCATTTTTTGTCCACGGAAACTTCAAAGTGCTGCCTCCGCAACCACGTGCGTTCGAAAGCACATTTCACTTGCAAGCAATAAACAATGATGTTGCAAACTACCGGGGAACCAAAGTCTAGTATGAAACACAGGAAGACGGATACACCACAGAGATAATATTCCAACAGTAATCCAGAGGAAATAAGCTCAGCTGCTCCCGGCAACGCATAAGTCATATTCATCGGACTCAAGTGTTGTGGCTCAACCGACATCGCCGGCGCGATGTGCTTATTTCTTATAAGTGTGAATCACATTACCCAGACTCGTGCATGAGGTACGCTACGCTAATAAACATAAATGTACCGTACAGATAGCGTTGATTTTGCTTCGGTGTTCGGTTTCCAGTGCTTGGCTCATTGCCTTAGAATTGCTGTTGGCGAATTATCTCGTCAGAGTGCTTATTTTGATGGCAGAGTGTTTTTCAGGTTTCGCCCCTTGAAATGACATAAGAGGTGCACTGGTTTAGAAGGGTGCTACTACAGTCCGTCGTACTACATGATAGCAACATCTCCCGGCAATGCATGAGTCATATTCATTGAACCGGAGCGTTGTATGTCAACGGACGTTGTCGGCACGATATGCATTTATTTTAAGTGTGAACCATATTATCGGGACCCATGTGCGAGCTGCATGTTCGGTGCGGTACATGTGCGCTAATAGACGCAGATGTACCGCACCGAAAATGTTGGCTTTGCTTCGGTTTTTGGTTTCCGAGGCTTGGCTCATTTCCTTGGGATTGCTCTTGGCACATTATCTCGGTAGAGTGCATTATGTCCGCGCTGCCGCGTGTTTGAGCCGGTCCTGCACTCGCTCCACACTGTGCCACTAAGGTCATTCTGTGTTTACTGGAGCTGGAACACAGCGGTAACGTACAACCCCAAATATCTCTCTCGCCAGACTGCCCTGCTGGCGGGTTGGACGGCTGGCCAAACGGGGCTGACGTGCCATCTATAATCACCTTGCCCACCCGCTAGGGCGGCGACACCGCACCCTTCCCCCTGAAGATTCACTTCTCACAGAGACGTTTCGGCCTGCGCCGCCTCGTCGCGCGCCGCCTGCTGGTGCGCCCCCAGATGGCGCACGGCGCACCCCTGCTGGCGCGCGAATCGCTCCATCAAGGGCCGCTGCTGTTCCAGGAACACCTCCTGCTCTGACTGCGTTTTCTTCCCCACCTCAGACGAGAGGTTCTCCAGCTCGGCCAACATCATCTGGCGCCGGCCCTCGTCCCCTTCCAGCTGCGCCGTCCCAAGGCGGGTGTCACCAGCGCCGTCTGCTGGACCGGCGCCCTCAGCCTTCTGCTTCTGGTGCTTCGGTGCCAGGCGCTGCATCTCGTCTTAGTGCTCCTGAATCAGCTGACAACGGACCTCGCTGACCATCCTCTCATCCTCCTGGTGGACCCCTTCGCTTCCTTCTTTTACCGCTCCACTGTGTGCGCCATTTTCGTCAGGCGTTTCCTCTCAAGCTCTGTCACTTCCTTTGTATGCTCGCGCTCCAGCTCCGTCCTGACATCTCGCCTCTGGGAGGCCAACTTGCAACCCAGCTGCTGCCGCAAGGTGGCGACGCGGCGTTCGAACTACACGCGCAGCCGCAGGACAGATGACCGGACAGTGTCATCGCCGTCAGGCAGGCCAAGGTCGGCGAAGCTATCATCTAGCTCGGCTGTCTCCTCTTGCCTGGTGGCTCCGGCAGTGGCAGTGGCGACCGGCTCAGCCCCGGCCGGCTCCGGCCGGTTGCCCGGCCGGCCGGTAGCATATCATCTCGGCAGAGTATGTCTTGGATGTCAGAGCAGTTTTCATGTCTCGCCAATTGGAATTATACAAGACGTGTACTGCTGTAAGAGGGTGCTACTACAGCCCGTCCACACGACGCGATGGCAACATCTCACGGCGATGAATAAATCATATTCAGTGAGCATTCGGCAAGATGTGTTTATTTTTTATAAGGGTGAATCGCATTATCCGGATTCGTGGATAAGGTGCACTGTGCTAATACACGTATATGTACCGTGCCGAGAACGTGGGCTTTGCTTCGGTCTTCGGTTTCGGGGCTTGGTCCATTTCCTTAGGATTGCTGGAAGCGTTTTAGCTCATCCGACATTGTCGACTCTTTGCATGTGTGGTTCATTTGGAAATATCAATTCATGTTTCACAACAGGAGGCAATATAGGAGGTACAAAAAGTGCAATTATAAGGCAGGAGGGTACGTACCTTTCTGGTCGTTGTGCGACAGTCTTTTCATTCCCTCGGCTCTCAAGAGCATTTTAAAAGCCTTGTGAAAATGCTGAAACGGGCGATGCCCCTGGGAAGGCTTGACGATAAGTCAAATCCGGCGCTTTATTGACGCTTTTCTGTTGTAAATAAGGTGCTTACTCGCGCTTGTGTTCGTTGCGTGCTGCGCGTATATTGCTCGATGTGGAGATTTGTCTTCTGAAAAGGTGAGCAACTTGCAGAATACTGAGTCTTATGATTGTTCTGATGTTTTTTCAATATTTTTGTTTGAAATTGTCCTTGAAACGTACCTTGCAGAGTTTGACCTATGTGAAAATCGGTGGTTGCTGTACACAAAGCTAAGGATTTAGTTTTACTAAATATATGCTGCAAAATTTTCCCTGCAATGTTGGTGCTATCCTAGGCATGTTCTGCATGACATCTTTTTCTGCAGTCTGCTTTGATGGCCCTAATCCCCATTTCCATTCTTTGAATAGATTGTGGGTGAACTTTGCCTTGTGGGGAAATCTTAAAAACACTGATATTGACTCAGTAGATTTAATGTTCACCTGTCCCCTCTCATCCATCTGTCTGATTGCTCAGTCAGTTAGAGCCCCTGCCTGCTTTTTGGATATTCACTTTGACGGGGTGCTATTTGCCCTTGAGAAGTTTCAAGTGAGGTTCCACTGCCAGCATCCAACTTGAAGGTCTGGAGACATTAGGGCAGTCATCCTAGAAGTTGAGAGATTCAAGAGGGAAATGTTTAAAAGTATTCTCAAAATCTTGGGAGTAATCTTGCAAATATTTGGATGGCAGCATGCCATGCTCATTTAGCTGTAGATGACATGCCTAGATAGATTGTGTGCTTAACATTCTGAGAGCTTTTTCCTACAGGCACCATTGTTATGTGACACCAGTTGTAGTATTGTGTCCCACTCAATTCTGGAACAATATGTAAACTGGACAGTCTTCAGGAATATGACACTTTAAAGTCCTTTGTAGTGTCCTTAATTTGATAAAAGTTGATCAAGGTCATTTTAGGTCATTCACCTGTCCTGATGTTCATGGAGTCAAAATATGTAATCTTGTGATGTCTGTGTGTTGCAAGAATTCAAAATGAGCATCCAAACTCCCCTTAAAAGCAAGTTTTTTTTACTCATAATGTGGTTTGATTTTGGCCTTGATCTGACCTTCATGTTTGACCCAAGGTCAATACAATTAATCATAATCATATTCACAATTGTCTGCTTGCCCAAGAAATCATATGAAAGGTGTATGACTTCATCCAACATTCCATTGTCACATATTGCACAATTCCATTACAATTGTCTTCACTAACTCCAATGGCCTGACTTGTCTGTTTATGACTTGTCAATGGGCTGACCTGGCTTGACCTGTTAATAGGTCAATGACATTATGAGGTACATCTAATTTGTGTATAAAAAAAATCATTATCCGATTGATGGCAGGTTAACAATACTTGGTGCGACTAAGCGGCACCATTCCTTCAACACTGGCCAGAGTATTCAGACAAGGTACCCACTTATTGGATCCTGTAAATCCACAGTAAGCAACTATATATATAGTTATATATATATATATATATATATATATATATATAAAACTCAAAAGCTAGCCTGGCTTATCCGACGTGTTTTTGAGTGGTTGGCATTCATACTTATCCACAAAAATGATGGCCCCCTGGGAGACACATAGCTTTCCCATGGAGATGCCCCATTTCTAGCAGTACTAATCCTTACTGGAACCGAACACGTTATCATGCGAGCATTGATCCTGTGGCTAGGCGTGAAGTTCTGAACTGTCCCCTATACTTTGACACTTGTGACAGTGCTTGGTACCCTGATGTATTGCTCTATAACAGCCTCCTTCATTGGGAGCTGTTGATGACAAGAGCGTGGCACGCCCAGGTCTGCGTCTTTGTATATCAGAGGTATCAAATGGAAGCGGGCACATTGTGGCGCTTGCGGAAGTCTTGCGGGGGCAGCAGATTACCCCAGGCCTGTCAGGAACAGAGACCAGGTTGAGCAGCGGTCCGTAGACCGGTTTCTGCGGAGCCTGCTGATTGCAGCGAGCTGGACCAATGAGTCGTCGCCGGTCGCCACGTGGCGGCAGCGGCGACCATGCGGTGATTAAAAGTCCATTCGGGTAACTTGTCAGTCATCAGTGCTACTTCAGCCTGACACAAAGCTGTCGTTGGGCTATCGAATGAAACTCGCTCGGAGCTGCCATTACCAACGGATGTTGTGCCAAGCGCTCACATGATTAATCTTCGAGTGGTCAATTCGAGAATGGTTTTCTTTTCAGGGATGGAATCCATATATGAAATTTTTATCCTTACGAGTTGCTTGAAGCTTCTGCTGATTCCAGCATAGTAAGTAAATGCCAGGCGGGTGCCGGTTGCGTGTTCAAGGTGTCGTTCATACCGTTCTATTTTTTTTGTCTCACACATGAAGCAAATGACAATGAATACAGTTTGTGAATGTGTGACATTGTTGGAACGGGAATAGCTGAATGAATCATCTATATCACTTTTTGGGAGCGAGACGTAATGCAGCATGCGCACCATACATATATTCTGTCATTGCATACTTGCCACCATTATGTTGTGATATGGGATGTGCCATGTGCCCTCAGTCGAAGCACAGACTTCGAGGTCCACCGTAATTGGCTGGCCATAACCCATTCAGTGCCGGTGCGGGAGTGGTATACAGAGAATACCTCCGAATGGACGCTGGACTACCCGCCTCTCTTCGCCTGGTTCGAATTTCTTCTGTCTCAGCTGGCCGTCTTCTTCGATCCGAGGTTAGTCTTGCATTCCATGTGTGGCGTAGGCAGGATTTGCTCGGTAGGGGGATTGGGAAGAGGGGGGGGGGGGGGGGAGGCAAATCGGGTCGTAGATTACCTAGGCCCAAACTTGTCATTCAAGGGTGGCTCCTTTTCTCGTCTGTTTTCTTTTTGTGCGTGGAGAACCGTCTTTTTGGGAATTGGGGGACATCTTGGAGGGTCTGGATCCTATGCTGATGCCTTTGGGCCCTTTATCTTTATGTTTTGGGAGGCATACTTGTGTCTCAAGCTGTAAACAGTAGCCTCTAAACGGAAGAGTCCATCAGTTTTCCTGCAATGCGCGAAAATTTGTCATTTCGGAAATGACTTAACAGCTCCTACAATCCCAAGCAGCCTAAATTTTGCCACTTCTGCATATTCTGTTGCGGCTTTAGGTACGTGGACTAGAACACTGTTATAGGGGCGATGCACTGTCGCCCGGTCGCCTTTAGTAAGGCGTAGGCTGAGGCCATAACTTCGCAAAATAGTTACAGCTTTAGTAGAAAATTGTAAGGTGCTCAATGTACCAATGCCAATATATGCTGCGCCATTAGTACGCCGCACCATCCACACATCCAGAATGTACCAATACCAATTGAGTATGCCGCACCACCCACACATTTGACATAAAAGCGATTTTCGCTGGGCCCACTCTTTGATATACTGCTTCTGAAAAGCATAAGACCGCCCCCCCCCCATCCCAAAAAAACACATACTGTTTTTTCGTAAAATAAGCTCAACCTTTACCACTGAAATATAGTTCCTTGGGCACGTGATCGTCGGCATCATAACGACACTGACAAAAGGATACGTACTGAATTTGCCACTGTCGTGCACTGCCTTTCATGAAGCCCGCACGAAGCCTGGAACCTTCGGAATCATTGCGGCTGAAATGAAAGACTCTTGGCGTTGATAGAGAGGCAAGATAAATCAGAAGACACCTCGCAAGCTTTTACGTATTGAGCTGAAAAACGTGATGGCCGGACGGTTAATGCCTTGGACTTACACGTTAAGGCCCGAGTTTGAATCCCGGCTGTGCCTTTCCCAAGAGCGCTAGCATGGCTACTAGTACAATCGCTGGCGCCCCTAGAAAGGGAGCGTGACGACGGACGTCGCGTTCCATTAAAGCAAATCTGGATAGCGACCGTTCAGTGCCTGCAGCCTTCGCAAGACCGCCTCAATATGATCCAAGTTTGGCGAACGTGAATCTTATCTCTCGCCACTTCGTGGCACGGGCATGTAATGAACACATCAGATGACTGCACCAGCCACTTTCCGACGTGTGGTTACCTCACTGCTCCCTGCTATTTGTGGCCTTAAGAGCTGATCGCTCAAACTCCATGTCCGCGTCGCACCGTCGCCCGGCCAGCGGTCCCCAGGCCGCTGCAGTCACCAGACCCGTCAAAGAGCTCTGCATGTGCTGCGCCCAGCGATCGGTGGGGCTGCGCCGGCCGGCGGCGGCTGGCACTGGCAGTGCTAGACGACTGGACGTGGCGGCGGATCGTGTCGGCCGCTCCGACGCTAGGTAGCGGCACGTGCCCTGCTGGCGGCGCCACCCATTATCCGCTGGAACGTGACGGACGCCACGCGGCGGATCAGGTCCGCTCTAAATCACAGCAGGGAGCACCGGCGGCGAACGGCGCGGCCAGCGGGCTTGCGAACAAAATGACATTCAAGTACTTTTTTCTCGCTAGGTGGCAGCCATAATGAGAGATCCCGTAGGGGCCGGGAGGTGGTCTAGCCCCCCGGACCCCTGCAGACCTAATGTGTGTGGGCCAGGAGTCCAGGGGCTACTGTTCAATCCCCGGGGAATCAAGGTGCCCCTTGGCAGGACTCCTTTTGGGTCTCGGAGCACAAAACCATATGAACGTGCCATGCCTGGCCACTGAGGATCCCCTCTCGCTGCACATGAACTTCACTGTGTATCCATGGTCCCTCTGTCCACCACTGAGCACCCTTTGATTGCTGGGGTGCAATCTCTGGCTATACCTGTGCTCATCTGGCAGTTAAAGACCCTCTAGGTGGTGACGGGCGTACTAGCCTGCTTAGCGGCTCGTTTATTCAGTTGAGTTTAGTCAGTCTAATCATTGGGCAGAGCCCTTCAGCTGTACCCTCACGCCCATCCGGGCGCTGGGACTGTGGGGTGGGGCAACTGCTCAGGACTCTTCTGGTCGCTCACAAGCTCGCCCTGCCGCCCAAGAATCCTCGTCAGGCCGCTCCTCCCTAATCCTCCCACCCCGGAATCCTCCACCAGCCGCTTTCTCCCCATCCTCGTTTCCTCACAATCCTTCCTCAGCCGCTCCTCCCCCATCCTTCCCCTCAGAATACTCCCCCAGCCGCTCCTCCCCCCATCCTTCCCCCTCAGAATACTCCCCCAGCCGCTCTCCGTAATCCTTCCTCAGAATCCCTCCTTCAACAGCTCCTTCGTTATCCTGCCTGACTCAGAATCCTCCTCCAGCCGCGCCATGCTCGGCACGCCAGAAGTCGCATTAAAATGTCAAAAGTCTTATCTTTACCTAGGACCTCTCCGGCCACTCGGGATGTTTCGAGATACCGAGGGACCACCATGACCGCTGAAGATACCCTCTGTGTGTCGATGGACCCATGTCGTAATAATCCGGGTCCACGACATGAGTGCTACAACAAAAACTTCCACCGACACCAGTGCTACGACATTACGTCTACGCCAGTACTTACACACGACATTAGTGCCACGCGACAAAACTTAGTCTGCTAAAACTTATACTCGTCATCACTTCTGCTCCAAACACTTCTACAGTCATTACCTATGCGCGCCTTGACTTCTGCTGCAAACACTTCTACAGCCATTACTTATGCACGTCATTACTTCTGCTGCAAATACTCATGCGCTACATAAGTGCTACACGATACAATTTAAACTTCAAAAATGTATACTCGTCATTTCATGTACTGCGATAAAAGGTATAGCCATTACTTATACAGGACTTAACATAGGTAAGGCAGTAGTATTAGCGTTATTCCTCGAGAAAAAAACCCAGGAGAATGGAAATATAGTGTGATCGATTTTTCGGCAACATGTCTTTATCGAAACAGAAGCAGAAGGCTTCTGTTTTGGTTTCGATAAAGGCATTTTGCCGAAATATCAACCAAATTATATCTCCATTCTCCTGTTTTTTTTTCTTCGAGGAATAAGGCTAATACTACTGTCTTACCTAGGTGAATAATGTTCCTCGCTAATGCACTGAACAACTTACGTAATATAGGACTTCATTCCTATTGCAAGTACTTATACGCGGCATCAGTGCTACACGTCAAAACTTATGCCTCAAAAACTGATGCCCGTTATTACTTTTAGCGTAGAGTTCTTTTTTACCGTAAAATACATTGCTCACGCACGGCACAACTTGTACTGCAAAAACTTATGTGCGGCATCAGCGCTACAGCAAAGACTTGTAGTCAAGTGTAGAAGTAGATGATAGAAGATAGAAGTAATGACTGGTGTATGTTTTTACAGCAAAAGTTTTGTCGTGTAGTACTCATGGTAGGCATGAGTTTTGGTAGTAGAAGTAGCGTCGCGTGAAAGTGAAGGTTGTATGACTCTTTACTGTATTAACATAGGTAATGACTAGTATACACTTTTTCAGCATGCGTTTTGCTGTGTAGCCCTCATGTTGTATATGAGTTTTTGCAGTAGAAGTAATGCCGCGTATAAATATAGACTGTAGAAGTTCTTGCAGTAGATGTATTGACATGTTTTTGGAGCATAAATTTTGTTCTATAACACTCATGTCGTGTAAAACTTTTGACAGTAGAGGTAATGTCGCGTATAGCTGACGTAGCACTCTTGTCGATAGTTTTTGCCATAGCACTTATGTCATGGCACCTAACCTCGAGATTCTAGAACTGTATTAACCCCAAAACCTGGGATTGGAAAGTCTCGGGACTTCAAGATCCCCGTGAAATTTTTGCCGTATAAGAAGATTTAAACAAATCGTCGCTGGTGGTATGTGTAAACAGGAATGAATAATGTTCAATACATAAGATTGAGGAAGTCGTGTGGTGTTGTAAAAAATCTCACTGTACCTTGGGAATTTTCGTGAAAGCCATCTGCGTACGGCCTCTACGAGAACCCTGCTCGGCATCGCTTCACACCGTGTCAAGCTCCGAGCTCGAGCTTGTCTCGTGTGCGCCGTCTCCTCATGTACGCGGCGCAACAGCTCGTAGTACCCGAAGACAACGATGCAGACTATCGAGTCGGAGCATGTCGGGCGCCGTGTCTGTTAGCAAGTATGTCCGGGGACTTTATTGGCGCCCGTGCCTCTTGACTGAGTGACCCCGCCAGGTACCCGGGAGCATCCTTGGTGAATTGTGCTCAATTTAAAGGACCGGATTGTGGGAACACTTTCGTAGAAATCAAGATGACGACACAGAAGAGTGTTGTATCTCTCAAAAGGTGTTGAAAATATCTGGAGGCTCCATGAAGGGACTTCACGGTCACCTCAAGAGTAAGCATGGTGGTAAAGGTATTGCTGACACACCTCAGACACCTCAGCACGGGTCTGGGTGAGGCCAGGCTGAGAGCTCCGGGGCAACGGCACTGCCTCTGAAAGGAATTAAGACCATTAATTGCCACAACCTTTCTTAAACAGACGGCGACCTGAACGCTGTCCCAGCCAAAATGTGCGCGATAATTGGCCACCGTTTGCAGTTTTCTGCACCTCGTCGGACATACATACCTCGTCGGACTATTGATTGCTAAACAGTGTAAAAACCTTGGACCCATCATAATTCACGATCCACCGGCATGTCCTCAGGCACTGCGCTCGCTTAAAATTTGACGTGAAGGTGAGGTGGCCGAACAAGTGTAAAGGCAAAATGTTCTCGCTCACAATGGACGAGTATACGTCCTTGAGAAACCGACATTGGATAGGCGTGAGTGTCCACTGCGAACGTCATATGTGCGGTCTCGGTGCTGCAGTGTCCTGGAATTGCCGACCTTGGTTGTGAACCAACATCCTATGAGGGTGAATTTTTCACTCCTCTTTCACATGGTTTGGGCGAACTTTTTACTTCTGCCCATTATTGCCTAACCGCGCGCACGAAACCCATATTTTCCTTTCCGAGGTTTTAAGATGTCAACCACAAACGAGCTCACCTGAAACCATGGAGCATAAACAAGGCTCCACAGGACCTGGACACCCATGGTTATATCCTACCTCACCTACATCTGAATCATGCCTTTGTATGCACAGAGCAAGGACAACAGGTACCTTCAAGCCCAAGAACCCAAGCGACTCTAGCTGCTTTCACGCATCAAGTTTGGTTTGTTTACAAAATGCGTCACAAGTTATAGCTGTGTGCCAAATGCAAGGTTTTCATGCATCTCCCATTTTTGCACCACCAAAATAAAACCTAGGACAAACACCAGCAAAGCCTAGTAGATAATTTTGTTCCACGTATTTCTTTTAACCCGAGGAAACGTGACTACTAAATTGCATCACTCCCGAAATGCAGAAGCAAAAAATTCAAGAACTACGTTCGAAATAAAATTTGATAGCTGAATATCACCGGTTGATCGATCGTTTCCACAGCTTTTTAGTCGGATGAGCTGCGTACAAAATTTTACCAAAAAGCTATCAGTTTTCATATTCATTTAATTACCTGTTTTTCTTATTAGGCGAATGTGATACAACTTAATTTTTTCTTCTTTTCCAGTTATCTTTGAAGACACCACTTATCGCTTAAAGTATTGGCCAATTTCTCTGCAAATTGTTCCAACTGCAAACTTGCACATATCTCATACATAAATTGGATTAATTCGCCAGCCGCCCAAACATGTTTGATATGCATCCAGCAGTGAACAAGTCATAGGGACTGAGGGAGGCAATTTAAAGTTCGGAATTTATTTTTACCACCATTTTTTCCCAGTTAGACCTGCAGTTAGCCGTCTTTTGGTGCATGGCCGGGCTCGCTAATGTGAATCTAAGCCACTCAAGTTCGCTGCCTCACCACGTTACATTATCCTGCGGTGCATAGCCTCGGGACAGACCTGGTGCAGGTAATGCAGAAGTGTTTCATATCGGGATTCCGCCCTTGTTTACATGCACACCTCTCATTTATTTCGCATTTTAATCTTGCATATTGGTGAGCATGATTTATATTTATACTCTGAGGGTAGGTTGGATGCCCTGTCTGTCAGCAAACCATGGGAAATATATGAACTTTTTATGTTGGGAGCAGAAAGGAGCTTGTCCTTAAAAAGCCATTTTCTCCTGGGGAGCAGCTCATTGCTATCCATTCCTGCTTTTAACATGTGATTTGTGACCAGATTTAGCCGTTTTCTGTTTTAATCCATCGGGTTTTGTTCATAAGACAAGTGATGATGCCACAAGATATGTAATGAAACTATTCTGTTCCATGTTCTTGATTATTTGTCTCAAATTTGTGGAAGTGGTCCCTCACGTCTGCTTTAACCAGATGTCTGTAGTTATCATGGTTTGCTGCCTGGCAAATGACTGTACTGTATATGTGCACTATATTTTTAACACAGGAATACTCTAAGCTGCATAGCAATTACAAGATGATGAATACATCAGTTTTAGCAAATAGTCAGACCATCCCATTTAAGATGTGAAGCGAACATATCAAACTTTGTCATTAAACTTAGGTAAAGAAAATAAAACATGGAACAAAAAACTTAGAACAGAAAACTGGTTCTGTGGCCATCTGTAAGTTATGCTACGTGTGGAGAAGAGTGATTGTTTTGTGGAGCATACACACTATTGCCCTTGACAGACGCTTTCCATGACAATCAGAACAAATTCTTCAAAGTGATTTGAGGTGCTCTGTTTTGTCTGTTGTCAACTTTGTCTCGTGTCAACAAGCTGAGACAAGTGAATTAAACCAAAACGCTGGTTAAAACCAGCTGAAAATACGTTTTTGTATAGTTTTATCACAACTGCTGCTGTCAAGAAATAGGTGGGGTGGGTGAGTTGAGATGAT
>NW_023595956.1:0-2574 GCF_011947565.3 Pollicipes pollicipes
AACAGGTCACCTCCGGTCATTGGCAGGTCGCACACAGGTCATTAACAGGTCACCCGCAGGTCACTAACAGTCACCCGCACGTCATTAACAGGTCACCTCCGGGTCATTGGCAGGTCGCACACAGGTCATTAACAGTCAACCCGCAGGTCACTAACAGTCACCGCGAAGTCATTAACAGTCACCCACAGGTCATTAACGGTCACACCGCAGGTCATTAACAGTCACCCGCAGGTCATTAACAGTCCACCCACAGGTTCAGTAACAGGTTACCGCGTGTCATCGACAATAGGACGGGTCCGGTCTCTATGTCTGACGAACAGTATCGGTGATCTACTCTGTCTTCTGTAGTGTCAAAGATACGCAGGTCAATGACCACTCCGTCTTTGTGCCGAGGTCAGAGACCGATTCCGAATCTGGGTCAAACCTGTCTGTCTTCGGACTGGTGACCGAATCGATCCTAAGGGTCAGTGATCAACCATGAATGGATGGCCCGGAGTGTCGTAGACCAGGCTGACATGCTGACACTTCAGCGTCTTTCTGATATCAGCTTGGACCATCAGTCCAGCTGCAACAACGCCACGGTATTTGCGCAGAACTTATGTGTAGCGCTTGGTTTAATCTGTATGCTACCTTACCGGGCTATCCGCCATCGTGCTATCTGCCATCATCAGAAGGGGCCCCTAGCTATGCAAGTCAAAGTTATCCAAGAGAAAAAAAAAACGGTAAGGTTTTGTTCTCCACCGCTTCCAGGTGCGTTACAAGCAGGTATCTGAATACGCCCAACGTGAAAATGTTATATCGAATTACAGGAAGCTGCGTCGTAGAACACGCCAGACAGCTAGTGGGAGAGGGAAAGGGAGAGGAAAGAAGAGAGAGAAAGATAGTAGATAGAGAGAGAGAGAGAGAGAGAGAGAGCGAAGAGAGAGAGATAAAGAGAGAGATAGAGAAGATAGAGAGAGAGAGGCGAGAGATAGAGAGAGAGAGAGAGAGAGAGAGAGAGAGATAGAGAGAGAGAGAGAGAGAGAGAGAAAGAGAGAGAGAGAGAGAGAGAGAAAGAGAGAGAGAGAAAGAGATAGAGAGAGAGAGAGAAAGAAGAGAGGGAGAGCGAGAGAAGAGGAGAAAGAAGAGGAAAAACGAAAAAGTACGTTTTATGACACAGACACAATGTGACTTAATCCACAGATCGCATTAGCGAGCATAAAGTTAAAAAACGACAGTGGAAACAATGAAAAGTTACGATTTTAAGCACATGCCAGTACCTTCCCACCCCACAAAAACTTGTTTTTCAGTCAGTCGGGACGGGGGGGGGGGGGGCCACGACACAAAGCGATCTACCTTTATAATAAAAACCATGCGATCGATGGAAGGGGAGGGGCAGGCTGGAATGTCATGGACCTTCGCCGGCACACCGTTATGCTACAGGTCGCTCCTCAGTGTTTGTGCACCTTTCACATGGCAACGGGGCCCATCGTGGAAGGGAAGGACTGCGTAGAAAAACATCAAAGTAACAAGAATAGTGGAAGAAGTCAGCGCAACATCACGTCGTATAAACTGCGATGGTATGCAAAACACAGGAGTCATAAATAACTAGCGTTGCCGTTGACGTGGGTCATGGCCTTCACCGACTTAGAACGCATATAGCTTGTCAAAATATGCTATCGCACCGGAGCCTGACGGCTACAGTATGTGCCGCACGGCAGAGTGCATTTAGAGCATTTTAATTGTGCACAAATGTACCCCGTTTTTCTAGCATATATTATCAACTTCACAGAGGTCACGCGACTTTTCATTCCTTGTTTTCAACCACAGCCCAAACCAAATACGATTCCTTGGCATGTCAAGTTGTGTTCAGCAGTGAAAATTTAGCATGATCAGACCTCCTTTTGCTGTAGCAATCTGCGGCAGAACCAATTCGCTGACGTGGGTTTACATAACGCCCTATGCCGCCATTTTGTACTATCAAAACGGCGGCGTACCTTTTTAGTCGGTACGAGACGGCAAAATGTATCCCCTAAATAAGTGGCAAAAATACATCATTAAATTGGAAGAATGAGCCTCATTTGGTTGTTAATGCAGAGAAAGTTTTCTAATTCGAAAATGTTATTTTCCGCTTGAAGCAAGCATATTTTTCTCAATCTTTCCCGGTAGGTTAAAATTTCTTCCTCGAAGAAAATTTCAAATTTCTTGCCGTCTCGACGGGCGAAGCGTAGCATTCCTGCCGCACCATTTTCTTTCGCTTCACTTTACTTCCAATTAAAACCAATCTACTGTGTCTATTATTTCTTTGCTTTTCCAGTCGTGTCATAAATGTTTGCGATACACTTATTAGACTAAATGTGTGCTCAATTATCATTGAAAACAATTTGGAGTTCTATGGGTAGGTGGAGGTCTTGCAGCATCGAAATGCATTTATGCATGCATGCATGCATTGCGATACCATTACTAATAACATGCAATTAAATGGCATGGGAGCTCAACACACTGTTCATTACGTACAAATATGGAAACCTTTCAATGAAACGTCACGCATTAATTTTGATCACTCGCCCTTGTGGCATAGTTACAGTGACTATT